>NW_027495623.1:0-241790 GCF_021521415.1 Bidens hawaiensis | reverse complement strand
AAACCCACTTACTTCCAACAGCTTTGGAGTTGAGTGGTAGTTCAACCAATTCCCAAACTTGGTTGTCATACATGGATTGCATCTCAACGTTCATGGCTTCAAGCCATTTGTCACAATCATTCTTGGACATTGCATCACGGTATGTGGTTGGTTCATCCGAATCTACCACGTAGCAACCTTCTATAAAAAATCCATATCTTTCAGGTGGATTGCTAACTCTACCAGATCTGCGAACGTTTTGTGTGTTTTGATCAACCACTTGATCACTTTCAACAACCTCTTGTTGAGTGCTAGTATCAACCAATTGTGTATCATCTTGTGGTTCTTGATCCTCATCAAGTTTCACTGTTCTACTATTAGTTCCTTCCTTAAGGAACTTAGTTTCCAAGAACTTACCCTTTCGAGCAATAATAACATTTTGCTCACTAGGATCATAAAAGTAATATCCTAAATCATCTTTAGGATAACCTATAAAGATACACTTAGTGGATCGGACTTCTAATTTGTTTGGGGTGTATTGCTTTACATAAGCTACACAACCCCAAACTCTTAAGAATGATAGCGATGGAGCCTTTCCATGCCATATTTCAAAAGGTGTCTTCTCCACTTTCTTGGTTGGAGCCATATTCAATATGCGAACAGCGGAAAGTAAAGCATAGCCCCAAAATGATAGAGGTAAAGTGCTTCTAGCCATCATCGATCGAACCATATCTAATAGGGTACGATTTCTCCTTTCAGACACACCATTATGTTGTGGTGTTCCAGGTGGAGTAAGTTGTGAAATAATTCCACAACTCTTAAGATGATCTTGAAAAACACCACTTAGGTATTCACCTCCTCTATCACTACGAAGTACTTTGATTGTGGTCTTGAGTTGTCTTTCTACTTCAGTTTTGAAGTCTTTGAACATTTCAAAAGCTTCATCTTTGTGTTTCATTAAGTACACATAACCATATCGACTATAATCGTCAATAAAGGTAATGAAGTATCTTTCACCATTCCTAGTCATTGGTCTAAAAGGACCACATACATCCGAATGTATGATACCCAATAATTCTTTTGACCTTTCAAAAGTTTTATTAAAGGGTTGCTTTGTCATTTTGCCTTGTAAACAAGATTCACATACATCAAATGAATCATACTCATTTGTTTCTAGAATACCATTCTTGCGAAGAGTTTGCATGCGATTCTTGCTTATATGTCCAAGGCGACAATGCCAAAGATAGGAATCACCCAAGTCCTTCTTGAGTTTCTTGGTGTTGACATTGTACATTGAACTACTATGTGACGCACCAATTTGATCTATTTCATATATACCATTTATGGGTATAGCTTTAAAATAAAATATGCCATTCATCAAAACATGAATATCATAATCAATAAACTTAAGATCAAAGCCACATTGTTTTAAAAGAGACACGGAAATAATGTTTCTCCTTAACTTAGGAGCATACAAAACATTCTTCAAAATTACTTCCAAACCACTTGGAAGCTTTAACAAGTAGTCTCCTTGGGCTTGGACTTCAACTCTTGCTCCATTGCCCATAAAGAGACTAATGTCCCCTTTGTTGAGTTGTTTACTTCTTTTGAACCCCTGCAACAAATTGCAAATGTGAGTTCCACATCCGGTATCAAGTACCCATGTATTTGAAGAAATAACATTTAGTTCAATATGTATAGTAAAGATAATACCTGAGGTATGCCCCGCATCCCTCTTATCTTTTAACGCATTGAGATAGGTCGGACAATTCCTTTTCCAATGACCTATCTCTCCACACTCAAAGCATGGATCTTGCGCCGCAACCTTTTGCTTCTTTTCCTTCGGTTTGATGGGCGTGATGGCTTTCCTCTTTCCCTTTCCTTGGACGTGGCCCTTGCCCTTAGCAACACTTGCTTTGGGGTTGGAGTTATGTCCCCTTTTTCCTTCATTGATTGTTAGAACGGGTAAAACCCTTTTACCCATTCCCGCTTCGGCCGTTCTTAGCATTGCGTGAAGCTCACCAATGCTTTTGTCCCACCCATTCATGTTATAATTCATGACAAAGGTTTCAAACCTTTTGGTCAAAGAGTTGAGGATCAAATCCGTAGCCAACTCATTAGACACGGGACAATTCAACCTACGAAGCTTTTCGATGTAGCTTTTCATCTTTAGGACATAAGATGAGACGCTTTGGGTTTCCTCCATACGACATGCATGAAACGCTCGAACCGTTTCGAAACGTTCCGCTCTAGCTTGTTGAAGGAACATTTCCTTCAATTGAGTTATCATGTCGTATGCCCCATGATGCTCGAAATCCTTTTGGATTTCGGGAATCATAGTCCCTAACATGAGGCAAGAGGCTTGCACCGAATCTTTGGTGTACTTGACCCAATTGTTATACGCCTCCTCATCTTCCACGTTAGGCTCGTCGGGAATGGGATCGTCTAAGACATATGATATCTCTTCTTGTTTGAGAACTATTCTCAAGTTGCGATACCAATCCATAAAGTTATTATGGTTTAGACGATCCTTTTCAAGGATGGTTCTTAAGGATAGGTTACGGGTGTTATGGGTAGAGGTGTTTGCATTGTTAGCGGCCATCTACAAAATTTAACAAAGTTTTATTTTAGTATTATAAACAATTTAATTATTAATACCCTTTTATTCCAAATTTTAAAATAATAATTAAATTCTAGAATCCAATGATAAATCAAATTTCGGTTAGGTGACCTTTATCCCGTTATTTGATTTAACAAGGTAGTCAATCTTGACAATTGCAACCCTTTGCAACTTCTAGAGGTATGGGACCATTCGAAATCCTTATTTCGTGTTGGCATGTTTATCCCATCAACACCATTAGATCCCATGCTTAGGTGACCTTTATCACATGGTTTCTAATTCAAGTCGTCCTACTTGTATAAACATGTAAGATTAACATACAAGTGGTTAGGTGACCTTTATCCCACAAATATGTTAATATTACCCTAAGTATATTAGTTTGCTCAAAATGGTTAGGTGACCTTTATCCCATTAAAAGTTTCCTAATACGTTAAGTGTCATACAAAAGGATGGTGTTAGACTTGTTTCTTTGGTAATTATGAAAAAAGGGATTTTAAATTTTTCAAATATTCTAGTTGAAAAACATTATGCCATATCCTAACATGCATTTAGAAATATGGCGATTTTGAAAACCAATTTTCAAGGTTCTAGTTATAATAAAACCAATTTTATTATAGGTGAGTGATCGCTTAGTTTTAATAAACCCATTTAATTAAACTAATTGACGCGATATTACCAAATATATATTAGAACCCGTTTTATGCTTGTTGTCGTTCCTATGTGACGGTTTGGATATCCTAATATCTATCAACCACACATTACATTAAGTAAAACAAACAACCAAGCATACACATGCAAAATATAGTCATAACCGAAAACCACTAAATTTGACCATACTTGTTAGCCGAAACAAGTGTAGGTCATAAGTCACACCTAAGGGACAAAACATGACACAAGGATGGAATGTTGACTCCCACTTGATCTTGCATCCAAATGCTTCAAGTATCCTTTCCAAGTTGTTGTGTTCTTGTTGGGCTTGTTAATGGGCTCCAAACTTCCAAAAGTCTTCTTGGGCCCAAGAGTGAAATTTATGGGCCTAATGGGCTTGAATCCCTTGATGGGCCGGTGAGGCCCAACAAGCCCAAAATTTCGGTCCAAGGCCCAAATCCACCAATTCTTGCATCTTCAATTTTTACAAAATGTATCCTAATACATATTTTTCTAAAAAAAAGGAAAATGCAACTAATCTATTTATTACATACCAATTTATGAATAAATAAATTACACAAGCCTAAGATTATGAATTATTACAACCATATTGAATAATAAACATAATCAACATACACAAACAACAATCAACACATCCAAGGTCTAGGTTTCGGTTATGACACAATCAAACATACCAAATGTTCTAAGCATGCAACCTAAGCAACCAATGCCCAAATACCCCCAAAAAAGAATCGGCCCCCCCCCCAAAAGGCTACGGCCAATTTTTTTTTTTTATATTCAACATCCAAATGTTAATAATGGTTTCCTAAGATCTTTCCATGCATGTCAAGATCTTACAAAACCATGAGGGGTAAAATCCACCAAATTTTCGGACTTCCCTTTTCACCCATGAAAAAAAAAATCCGAAATTTATGAATACAAAAGAAGCATAAGTCCTTGTAACCGGCTCTTGATGCCATTGTTGGGTTTTATACAAGATTATCAAAGTTCAAGTTAACCATATTTAACTAGAAAACGCAACGGAAGCTTAGATTTTAAAACTTGTTATGAACATACCATTATGTTAAAACTAAAACCCAAAGAACAAGGATCAATATTACAAGAACAAGATGCTCACAAAAGTAAATTGTACCTTCTTATACCTTATGAGAAGATGTAGGTGGATGAAGAAGATAATGTCTTCAAATGGCAAGGTTGCAAAGGAGAAACCCTCAAGCTTTTGATACCCCAAGCTTTTAAACAACGACACCAACTTTGTTGCTAGGATTAGAACACTTGAATCAAGCTCACAAAACACCCCCTTTCTTTGGCCAAAGTGGCCGTGGGTTTTGAGAGAGAGAGAGAGAGAGTTCTAGCTTGTTTTCACACTTGAGATTTCTTGAAAGAAAAAAGTAGTTTGCATGTGTTGTGTATGGAGGATCAAAAGGGGAACCCAAGACAAAAAATAAGGAGCATCTTGGTTTTGATTGGGTAAAACCACCACCCCACATGGGTGGCCGGTTTTGAATTTATTTATTTATTTTATTTTTTTTTTTTTGTTTTGTTTTAACAATTAAAACATCTCCATCTCATACTTTATAAAACTAATTTTATAAAACATACATGCTATCTTAATTATTTAACCAATTAAATAATTAATTTATATAAATAAATTATCCAGATAATTTATTTAAATCATCAAGTGTAATTATTTAGGAAACCAATTTTCTAATTGCGCAGTGTTCGGTATTCGTCTAAGTGATCAAATCACTAAAAGAATACATTTGGTGTTGTCTAGCTTGTTATTGGGTATGACCCGACTTGGATCAAACACAGTTAGCCACATTAATATAAATATGTGTCTCGGGCATATGAAATTCCAACAGAACTGCTTCAAGGAAAGTCTCCCACATAAAAAGTTGGATCTTGATTATCCTTGAAAGAATTTTGCATTTCAAATTAAACTCTCTTCCATCTAATTTTTTAATGAATTAAATTCCTGTTAGTTCTTCATTCTTAAAGAAAAAATTGGTGTTCTCCCTCCTTCATGTTAACCTTTGGTGATTGTGAAGTTTGAGGAATTGGACCAGATGAAGAACCAGGTCCATAAGCATTGAATGATACATTAGGAAAAGCTTCAGCACTTTGAGGAATCTCTTGACTTGTTTGAGAATAAAATGTTGTGATTGGTACAGATGTACTGCTTCGAGGAAATGCTCTCCCATAAAGAGTTGGATCTTGATTATCCTTGTAAGAATTTTGCACTTCAAGTAAAACTCTATTTCATCTAATTTTTAATGAATTAAATCCTGTTAGTTCTTCATACTAAAAGAAAAAATTGGTGTTCTGCCTCCTTCATGTTAACCTTCGGTGATTGTGAAGTTTGAAAAATTGGACCAGGTGAAGAATCAGGTCTACAAGCCATGAATGATACATTAGTAAAAGCTTCAGCACTTTGAGGAATCACTTGACTTGTTTGAGAATATATTGTTGTGATTGGTACAGATGTACTGCTTCGAGAAAATTCTCCCACATAAACAGTTGGATCTTGATTATCCTTTGAAGAATTTTGGACTTCAAGTCAAACTCTCTTGATTCTAATTTCTTCATGAATTCAATTGCTGTTAGTACTTTATTCTTAAAGAAAAAATTGGTGTTCTGCCTCCTTCATGTTAAACTTCGGTGATTGTGAAGTTTGAGGAATTGGAACATGTGAAGAAGCAGGTCCATATGCCATGAATGATACATTAGGAAAAGCTTCAGCACTTTGAGGAATCTCTTGACTTGTTTGAGAATAAAATGTTGTGATTGGTACAGATGAACTGCTTGGAGGAAAGTCTCCCACATAAAGAGTTGGATCTTGATTATCCTTGTAAGAATTTTGCACTTCAAATTAAACTCTCTTTCATCTAATTTTTTAATGAATTAAATTCCTGTTAGTTCTTCATTCTTAAAGAAAAAATTTGTCACACCCTCAAAATCCACTAACGGAGTTTTACCGTCAGAGGGTGTGAACTAACAGGATCGGAATCATTAGTTATAATCAAACACCATAAGTAAAGTTTTCAAACCACGAAACATTTAAGTGTAAATAAGTGCGGAAGCGTAAATTCATAAACCAAGTGTTGCGTCACGCATGACGACTTAAAACCCAATTAATAACAGTTTGAAAACAAGTTTGCAAAAACGATAGAGTTCAATGTAATGCATGTTCCTATACCGCGCGCCCGCCTCGGCTACCTGAGAATAACCTACTAAAAGTGTCAACACGGGGTTGGTGAGTTCACAAGTTTTTTTAAATAAAGCGTTTGTGTTTGCGTTTACGTTTTGCGTTTGCGTTACCAGATAATGTTAAATCAATTATATATCCATAGGTAGCTAACCTATAAAACAAGTATTACTAAGTGTTCGACACCGAAGCTGACTGTTTATCAATTGCCTTGCCACCATGTCTACCACGACCATGGAAAATGTGTTAGCCAAGATTACACCCACTCGACCTCCAGTCGAGTTTAGAGTTGGGTGGGGTTTGTCAAACCCAGTAGTACTACTCAACAATGACTCGCTATTATACAAATACTAACCGGTTCGATGTTATGAAGGACTTTAGTTGGTTCGTTTGCCACTTAGCCTTTACAAGTGATATATAACTAAAAACAAAATCTAAAGCGTTTTGGAGTATGTTATCTCCCCCAAGTAAAAAGCGTTTAAAAGAGTAAAAGGGGAACGTGAAACTCACTGTTTGCGAAGAATTCAAAAACAAGTCAACCAAGAGATGCGCGTCACAGAAAATCCTCACTAGCGTTCTAAAACAAGAATTAGATTTTCTAAGTGTTGGAACTATTATTGAGTCTCTAGACTCGGCACATAATACCTATGCATGAGATACGTTTCGTGTTTCGTTTGTGAATTGTGTGTGACTCAACAATCACATTGGTGATACGTTACATGTGTGAACAACTACTTACGTGTCAAGTATTAATATTGTACATTACTAGCAATTATTCCCCACAAGGGCAATTTAGTCAAAATCATGGCAATTATATAACAACAAGTACGTTTCATGTAATTTCGTATAGTTCAGCAGCTAGTTTTATCAAGACAGATTTCTACTTGAAAGATTACTCTATTCAACAGATCACAACATATCAATTAATTCACCAAAATTAGTCACAAAAGCACACATGAGTTAGGTTTCCAGAACTATTTTTATTATATTTTTATTCCACATAGTTCAGGTCAAACTCTCTTGCTTCTAATTTCTTCATTAATTCAATTGCTGTTAGTTCTTCATTCTTAAAGAAAAAAATGGTGTTCTGCTTTCTTCATGTTTACTTTCGATGATTGTGAAGTTTGAGGAATTGGACCAGATGAAGAACCAGGTCCATAAGCCATGAATGATACATTAGGAAAAGCTTCAGAACTTTGAGGAATCTCTTGACTTGTTTAAGAATAAAATGTTGTGATTGGTACAGATGTACTGCTTCGAGGAAATGCTCCCCCATAAAGAGTTGGATCTTGATTATCCTTGTTAGAATTTTGCACTTCAAGTTAAACTATATTTCATCTAATTTTTAATGAATTAAAATCATGTTCGTTCTTCATTCTAATATAAAAAATTAGTGTTCTGTCTCCTTCTTGTTAACCTTCGGTGACTGTGAAGTTTGAGGAATTGAACCAGGTGAAGAAGCAGGTCCATAAGCCATGAATGTTACCTTAGGAAAAGCTTCAGCACTTTGAGGAATCTCTTGACTTGTTTGAGAATAAAATGTTGTGATTGGTACAGATGTGCTGCTTCGAGGAAATTCGCCCACATAAAGAGTTGGATCTTGATTATCCTTTAAAGAATTTTGAACTTCAAGTCAAACTCTCTTTCTTCTAATTTCTTATTGTATTCAATTGCTGTTAGTTCTTCATTTTTAAAGAAAAAATTGGTGTTTTTACTCTTTCATGTTTAGCTTCGATGATTGTGATGTTTGAGGAATTGGAAGTGATGAAGAACCAGGTCCATAAGCCATGAATTAAACATTAGGAAAAGCTTCAGCACTTTGAGGAATCTCTTGACTTGTTTGAGAATAAAATGTTGCGATTGGTACAGATGTACCGCTTCGAAGAAATGCTCCCCATAAAGAGTTGGATCTTGATTATTCTTGGAAGAATTTTGCACTTCAAGTTAAACTCTCTTTCTTCTAATTTTTTAATGAATTCAATACCTGTTAATTCTTCATTCTTAAAGAAAAAATTGGTGTTCTGCCTCCTTCATGTTAACCTTCGGTGACTGTGAAGTTTGAGGAATTGGACCAGTTGATGAACCAGGTCCATAAGCCATGAATGATACATTAGGAAAATCTTCAGCACTTTGAGGAATCTCTTGACTTGTTTGAGAATAAAATGTTGCTATTGGTACAGATGTACCGCTTCGAAGAAATGCTCCCCATAAAGAGTTGGATCTTGATTATCCTTGGAAGAATTTTACACTTCAAGTTAAACTCTCTTTCTTCTAATTTTTTAATGAATTCAATACCTGTTAATTCATCATTCTTAAAGAAAAAATTGGTGTTCTGCATCTTTCATGTTAACCTTCGGTGACTGTGAAGTTTGAGGATTTGGAAGGGGTGAAGAACCAGGTCCATAAGCCATGAATGATACATTAGGAAAAGCTTCAACACTTTGAGGAATTTCTTTACTTGTATAAGAATAAAATGTTGTGATTGGTACAGATGTACTGCTTCGAGAAAATTCTCCCACATAAAGGGTTGGATCTTGATTATCCTTGGAAGAATTTTGGACTTCAAATCAAACTCTCTTGCTTCTAATTTCTTCATTAATTCAATTGCTGTTAGTTCTTCATTCTTAAAGAAAAAAATGGTGTTCTGCCTTCTTCATGTTTACTTTCGATGATTGTGAAGTTTGAGGAATTGGACCAGATGAAGAACCAGGTCCATAAGCCATGAATGATACATTACGAAAAGCTTCAGCACTTTGAGGAATCTCTTGACTTGTTTGAGAATAAAATGTTGTGATTGGTACAGATGTGCTGCTTCGAGTAAATGCTCCCCTATAAAGAGTTGGATCTTGATTATCCTTGTAAGAATTTTGCACTTCAAGTTAAACTATATTTCATCTAACTTTTAATGAATTAAAATCATGTTAGTTCTTCATTCTAATATAAAAAATTAATGTTCTGTCTCCTTCTTGTTAACCTTCGGTGACTGTGAAGTTTGAGGAATTGAACCAGGTAAAGAAGCAGGTCCATAATCCATGAATGTTACCTTAGGAAAAGCTTCAGCACTTTGAGGAATCTCTTGACTTGTTTGAGAATAAAATGTTGTGATTGGTACAGATGTGCTGCTTCGAGGAAATTCGCCCACATAAAGAGTTGGATCTTGATTATCCTTTAAAGAATTTTGCACTTCAAGTCAAACTCTTTTTCTTCTAATTTCTTATTGTATTCAATTGCTGTTCGTTCTTCATTTTTAAAGAAAAAATTGGTGTTTTTACTCTTTCATGTTTACCTTCGATGATTGTGATGTTTGAGGAATTGGAAGTGATGAAGAACCAGGTCCATAAGCCATGAATTAAACATTAGGAAAAGCTTCAGCACTTTGAGGAATCTCTTGACTTGCTTGAGAATAAAATGTTACGATTGGTACAGATGTACCGCTTCGAAGAAATGCTCCCCATAAAGAGTTGGATCTTGATTATCCTTGGAAGAATTTTTCACTTCAAGTTAAACTCTCTTTCTTCTAATTTTTTAATGAATTCAATACCTGTTAATTCATCATTCTTAAAGAAAAAATTGGTGTTCTGCGTCTTTCATGTTAACCTTCGGTGACTATGAAGTTTGAGGATTTGGAAGGGGTGAAGAACCAGGTCCATAAGCCATGAATGATACATTAGGAAAAGCTTCAACACTTTGAGGAATTTCTTTACTTGTATAAGAATAAAATGTTGTGATTGGTACAGATGTACTGCTTCGAGAAAATTCTCCCACATAAAGGGTTGGATCTTGATTATCCTTGGAAGAATTTTGGACTTCAAGTCAAACTCTCTTGCTTCTAATTTCTTCATTAATTCAATTGCTGTTAGTTCTTCATTCTTAAAGAAAAAAATGGTGTTCTGCCTTCTTCATGTTTACTTTCTATGATTGTGAAGTTTGAGGAGTTGGACCAGATGAAGAACCAGGTCCATAAGCCATGAATGATACATTAGGAAAAGCTTCAGCACTTTGAGGAATCTCTTGACCCCTTTGAGAATAAAATTTTGTGATTGGTACAGATGTGCTGCTTCGAGGAAATGCTCCCCTATAAAGAGTTGGATCTTGATTATCCTTGTAAGAATTTTGCACTTCAAGTTAAACTATATTTCATCTAACTTTTAATGAATTAAAATCATGTTAGTTCTTCATTCTAATATAAAAAATTAATGTTCTGACTCCTTCTTGTTAACCTTCGGTGACTGTGAAGTTTGAGGAATTGAACCAGGTGAAGAAGCAGGTCCATAAGCCATGAATGTTACCTTAGGAAAAGCTTCAGCACTTTGAGGAATCTCTTGACTTGTTTGAGAATAAAATGTTGTGATTGGTACAGATGTGCTGCTTCGAGGAAATTCGCCCACATAAAGAGTTGGATCTTGATTATCCTTTAAAGAATTTTTCACTTCAAGTCAAACTCTCTTTCTTCTAATTTCTTATTGTATTCAATTGCTGTTAGTTCTTCATTTTTAAAGAAAAAATTGGTGTTTTTACTCTTTCATGTTTACCTTCGTTGATTGTGATGTTTGAGGAATTGGAAGTGATGAAGAACCAGGTCCATAAGCCATGAATTATACATTAGGAAAAGCTTCAGCACTTTGAGGAATCTCTTGACTTGTTTGAGAATAAAATGTTGCGATTGGTACAGATGTACCGCTTCGAAGAAATGCTCCCCATAAAGAGTTGGAACTTGATTATCTTTGGAAGAATTTTGCACTTCAAGTTAAACTCTCTTTCTTCTAATTTTTAATGAATTCAACACCTGTTATTTCTTCATTCTTAAAGAAAAAATTGGTGTTCTGCCTCCTTCATGTTAACCTTCGTTGACTGTGAAGTTTGATGAATTGGACAAGTTGATGAACCAGGTCCATAAGCCATGAATGATATATTTGGAAAAGCTTCTGCACTTTGAGTAATCTCTTGACTTGTTTGAGAATAAAATGTTGCTATTGGTACAGATGTACCGCTTTGAAGAAATGCTCCCCATAAAGAGTTGGATCTTGATTATCCTTGGAAGAATTTTACACTTCAAGTTAAACTATATTTCTTCTAATTTTTTAATGAATTCAATACCTGTTAGTTTTTCATTCTTAAAGAAAAAAATTGGTGTTCTGCCTCCTTCATGTTAACCTTCGGTGACTGTGAACTTTGAGGAATTGGACCAGTTGAAGAACGAGGTCCATAAGCTATGAATGATACATTAGGAAAAGCTTCAGCACTTTTAGAAATCTTTTGACTTGTAAAAGAATAAAATGTTGTGATTGGTACAGATGTACTGCTTCGAGGAAATTCTCCCACATAAAGGGTTGGATCTTGATTTTCCTTGGAAAAATTTTGGACTTCAAGTCAAACTCTCTTCCTTCTGATTTCTTCATGAGATCAATTGCTTTTAGTTCTTCATTCTTAAAGAAAAAATTGGTGTTCTGCCTCTTTTATGTTAACCTTCGGTGACTGTGAAGTTTGAGGAATTGGATCAGGTGAAGAACCAGGTCCATATGCCATGAATGATACACTAGGAAAACCTTCAGCACTTTGAGGAATCTTTTGACTTGTATAAGAATAAAATGTTGTGATTGGTACAGATGTACAGCTTCAAGGAAATTCTACCACATAAAGAGTTGGATCTTGATTATCCTTGGAAGAATTTTGGAATTCAAGTCAAACTCTCTTGCTTCTTATTTCTTCATGAATTCAATTGCTTTTAGTTCTTCATTCTTAAAGAAAAAATTGGTGTTCTGCCTCCTTCATGTTAACCTTCGGTGACTGTGAAGTTTGAGGAATTGGACCAGGTGAAGAACCAGGTCCATAAGCCATGAATGATACATTAGGAAAAGCTTCAGCATTTTGAGGAATCTCTTGATTTGTTTGAGAATAAAATGTTGCTATTGGTACAGATGTACCGCTTCGAGGAAATGCTCCCCATAAAGAGTTGGATATGGATTATCCTTGGAAGAATTTTGCACTTCAAGTTAAACTCACTTTCTTCTAATTTTTTTTATGATTTCAATACCTGTTAGTTCTTCATTCTTAAAGAAAAAATTGGTGTTCTGCCGCCTTCATGTTAACCATCGGTAACTGTGAAGTTTGAGGAATTGGACCAGGAGAAGAACCAGGTTCATAAGACATGAATGATACATTAGGAAAAGCTTCAGCACTTTGAGGATTCTCTTGACTTGTTTGAGAATAAAATGTTGCTATTGGTACAGATGTACTGCTTCGAAGAAATGCTCCCCATAAAGAGTTGGATCTTGATTATCCTTGGAAGAATTTTACACTTCAAGTTAAACTATATTTCTTCTAATTTTTTAATGAAATCAATACGTGTTAGTTTTTCATTCTTAAAGAAAAAATTGGTGGTCTGCCTCCTTCATGTTAACCTTCGGTGACTGTGAAGTTTGAGGAATTGGACCAGTTGAAGAACGAGGTCCATAAGCCAGGAATGATACGTTAGGAAAAGCTTCAGCACTTTTTGGAATCTTTTGACTTGCAAAAGAATAAAATGTTGCGATTGGTACAGATGTACCGCTTCCAAGAAATGCTCCCCATAAAGAGTTGGATATGGATTATCCTTGGAAGAATTTTGCACTTCAAGTTAATCTCTCTTTCTTCTAATTTTTTTATGAATTCAATACCTGTTAGTTCTTCATTTTTAAAGAAAAAGTTGGTGTTTTGCCTCCTTCATGTTAACCTTCGGTGACTGTGAAGTTTGAGGAATTGGACCAGGTGAAGAACCAGGTCCATAAGCCATAAATGATAAATTAGGAAAAGCTTCAGCACTTTTGAGGAATCTCTTGACTTGTTTGAGAATAAAATGTTGCGATTGGTACAGATGTACCGCTTCGAAGAAATGCTCCCCATAAAGAGTTGGATCTGGTTTATCCTTGGAAGAATTTTGGACTTCAGGTCAGACTCTCTTGCTTCTAATTTCTTCATTAATTCAATTGCTGTTAGTTCTTCATTCTTAAAGAAAAAAATGGTGTTCTGCCTTCTTCATGTTTACTTTCGATGATTGTGAAGTTTGAGGAATTGGTCCAGATGAAGAACCAGGTCCATAAGCCATGAATGATACATTAGGAAAAGCTTCAGCACTTTGAGGAATCTCTTGACTTGTTTGAGAATAAAATGTTGTGATTGGTACAGATGTACTGCTTCGAGAAAATGCACCCCCATAAAGAGTTGGATCTTGATTATCCTTGTAAGAATTTTGCACTTCAAGTTAAACTATATTTCATCTAATTTTTAATGATTTAAAATCATGTTAGTTCTTCATTCTAATATAAAAAATTAGTGTTCTGTCTCCTTCTTGTTAACCTTCGGTGACTGTGAAGTTTGAGGAATTGAACCAGGTGAAGAAGCAGGTCCATAAGCCATGAATGTTACCTTAGGAAAAGCTTCAACACTTTGAGGAATCTCTTGACTTGTTTGAGAATAAAATGTTGTGATTGGTACAGATGTGCTGCTTCGAGGAAATTCGCCCACATAAAGAGTTGGATCTTGATTATCCTTTAAAGAATTTTGCACTTCAAGTCAAACTCTCTTTCTTCTAATTTCTTATTGTATTCAATTGCTGTTAGTTCTTCATTTTTAAAGAAAAAATTGGTGTTTTTACTCTTTGATGTTTACCTTCGATGATTGTGATGTTTGAGGAATTGGAAGTGATGAAGAACCAGGTCCATAAGCCATGAATTAAACATTAGGAAAAGCTTCAGCACTTTGAGGAATCTCTTGACTTGTTTGAGAATAAAATGTTGCGATTGGTACAGATATACCGCTTCGAAAAAATGCTGCCCATAAAGAGTTGGATCTTGATTATCCTTGGAAGAATTTTGCACTTCAAGTTAAACTCTCTTTCTTCTAATTTTTTAATGAATTCAATACCTGTTAATTCTTCATTCTTAAAGAAAAAATTGGTGTTCTGCCTCCTTCATGTTAACCTTCGGTGACTGTGAAGTTTGAGGAATTGGACCAGTTGATGAACCAGGTCCATAAGCCATGAATGATACATTAGGAAAAGCTTCAGCACTTTGAGGAATCTCTTGACTTGTTTGAGAATAAAATGTTGCTATTGGTACAGATGTACCGCTTCGAAGAAATGCTCCCCATAAAGAGTTGGATCTTGATTATCCTTGGAAGAATTTTACACCTCAAGTTAAACTCTCTTTCTTCTAATTTTTTAATGAATTCAATACCTGTTAATTCATCATTCTTAAAGAAACAATTGGTGTTCTGCATCTTTCATGTTAACCTTCGGTGACTGTGAAGTTTGAGGATTTGGAAGGAGTGAAGAACCAGGTCCATAAGCCATGAATGATACATTAGGAAAAGCTTCAACACTTTGAGGAATTTCTTTACTTGTATAAGAATAAAATGTTGTGATTGGTACAGATGTACTGCTTCGAGAAAATTCTCACACATAAAGGGTTGGATCTTGATTATCCTTGGAAGAATTTTGGACTTCAAGTCAAACTCTCTTGCTTCTAATTTCTTCATTAATTCAATTGCCGTTAGTTCTTCATTCTTAAAGAAAAAAATGGTGTTCTGCCTTCTTCATGTTTACTTTCGATGATTGTGAAGTTTGAGGAATTGGACCAGATGAAGAACCAGGTCCATAAGCCATGAATGATACATTAGGAAAAGCTTCAGCACTTTGAGGAATCTCTTGACTTGTTTGAGAATAAAATGTTGTGATTGGTACAGATGTACTGCTTCGAGGAAATGCTCCCCTATAAAGAGTTGGATCTTGATTATCCTTGTAAGAATTTTGCACTTCAAGTTAAACTATATTTCATCTAACTTTTAGTGAATTAAAATCATGTTAGTTCTTCATTCTAATATAAAAAATTAATGTTCTGTCTCCTTCTTGTTAACCTTCGGTGACTGTGAAGTTTGAGGAATTGAACCAGGTGAAGAAGCAGGTCCATAAGCCATGAATGTTACCTTAGGAAAAGCTTCAACACTTTGAGGAATCTCTTGACTTGTTTGAGAATAAAATGTTGTGATTGGTACAGATGTGCTGCTTCGAGGAAATTCGCCCACATAAAGAGTTGGATCTTGATTATCCTTTAAAGAATTTTGCACTTCAAGTCAAACTCTCTTTCTTCTAATTTCTTATTGTATTCAATTGCTGTTAGTTCTTCATTTTTAAAGAAAAAATTGGTGTTTTTACTCTTTGATGTTTACCTTCGATGATTGTGATGTTTGAGGAATTGGAAGTGATGAAGAACCAGGTCCATAAGCCATGAATTAAACATTAGGAAAAGCTTCAGCACTTTGAGGAATCTCTTGACTTGTTTGAGAATAAAATGTTGCGATTGGTACAGATATACCGCTTCGAAAAAATGCTGCCCATAAAGAGTTGGATCTTGATTATCCTTGGAAGAATTTTGCACTTCAAGTTAAACTCTCTTTCTTCTAATTTTTTAATGAATTCAATACCTGTTAATTCTTCATTCTTAAAGAAAAAATTGGTGTTCTGCCTCCTTCATGTTAACCTTCGGTGACTGTGAAGTTTGAGGAATTGGACCAGTTGATGAACCAGGTCCATAAGCCATGAATGATACATTAGGAAAAGCTTCAGCACTTTGAGGAATCTCTTGTCTTGTTTGAGAATAAAATGTTGCTATTGGTACAGATGTACCGCTTCGAAGAAATGCTCCCCATAAAGAGTTGGATCTTGATTATCCTTGTAAGAATTTTACACTTCAAGTTAAACTCCCTTTCTTCTAATTTTTTAATGAATTCAATACCTGTTAATTCATCATTCTTAAAGAAACAATTGGTGTTCTGCATCTTTCATGTTAACCTTCGGTGACTGTGAAGTTTGAGGATTTGGAAGGAGTGAAGAACCAGGTCCATAAGCCATGAATGATACATTAGGAAAAGCTTCAACACTTTGAGGAATTTCTTTACTTGTATAAGAATAAAATGTTGTGATTGGTACAGATGTACTGCTTCGAGAAAATTCTCACACATAAAGGGTTGGATCTTGATTATCCTTGGAAGAATTTTGGACTTCAAGTCAAACTCTCTTGCTTTTAATTTCTTCATTAATTCAATTGCCGTTAGTTCTTCATTCTTAAAGAAAAAAATGGTGTTCTGCCTTCTTCATGTTTACTTTCGATGATTGTGAAGTTTGAGGAATTGGACCAGATGAAGAACCAGGTCCATAAGCCATGAATGATACATTAGGAAAAGCTTCAGCACTTTGAGGAATCTCTTGACTTGTTTGAGAATAAAATGTTGTGATTGGTACAGATGTACTGCTTCGAGGAAATGCTCCCCTATAAAGAGTTGGATCTTGATTATCCTTGTAAGAATTTT
The DNA here is from genome assembly GCF_021521415.1 of Bidens hawaiensis. Classification (NCBI taxonomy): domain Eukaryota; kingdom Viridiplantae; phylum Streptophyta; class Magnoliopsida; order Asterales; family Asteraceae; genus Bidens; species Bidens hawaiensis. The sequence continues at coordinate 224,970 of NW_027495623.1, read as the reverse complement.
GCACTTCAAGTTAAACTATATTTCATCTAACTTTTAGTGAATTAAAATCATGTTAGTTCTTCATTCTAATATAAAAAATTAATGTTCTGTCTCCTTCTTGTTAACCTTCGGTGACTGTGAAGTTTGAGGAATTGAACCAGGTGAAGAAGCAGGTCCATAAGCCATGAATGTTACCTTAGGAAAAGCTTCAACACTTTGAGGAATCTCTTGACTTGTTTGAGAATAAAATGTTGTGATTGGTACAGATGTGCTGCTTCGAGGAAATTCGCCCACATAAAGAGTTGGATCTTGATTATCCTTTAAAGAATTTTGCACTTCAAGTCAAACTCTCTTTCTTCTAATTTCTTATTGTATTCAATTGCTGTTAGTTCTTCATTTTTAAAGAAAAAATTGGTGTTTTTACTCTTTGATGTTTACCTTCGATGATTGTGATGTTTGAGGAATTGGAAGTGATGAAGAACCAGGTCCATAAGCCATGAATTAAACATTAGGAAAAGCTTCAGCACTTTGAGGAATCTCTTGACTTGTTTGAGAATAAAATGTTGCGATTGGTACAGATATACCGCTTCGAAAAAATGCTGCCCATAAAGAGTTGGATCTTGATTATCCTTGGAAGAATTTTGCACTTCAAGTTAAACTCTCTTTCTTCTAATTTTTTAATGAATTCAATACCTGTTAATTCTTCATTCTTAAAGAAAAAATTGGTGTTCTGCCTCCTTCATGTTAACCTTCGGTGACTGTGAAGTTTGAGGAATTGGACCAGTTGATGAACCAGGTCCATAAGCCATGAATGATACATTAGGAAAAGCTTCAGCACTTTGAGGAATCTCTTGACTTGTTTGAGAATAAAATGTTGCTATTGGTACAGATGTACCGCTTCGAAGAAATGCTCCCTATAAAGAGTTGGATCTTGATTATCCTTGTAAGAATTTTACACTTCAAGTTAAACTCTCTTTCTTCTAATTTTTTAATGAATTCAATACCTGTTAATTCATCATTCTTAAAGAAACAATTGGTGTTCTGAATCTTTCATGTTAACCTTCGGTGACTGTGAAGTTTGAGGATTTGGAAGGAGTGAAGAACCAGGTCCATAAGCCATGAATGATACATTAGGAAAAGCTTCAACACTTTGAGGAATTTCTTTACTTGTATAAGAATAAAATGTTGTGATTGGTACAGATGTACTGCTTCGAGAAAATTTTCACACATAAAGGGTTGGATCTTGATTATCCTTGGAAGAATTTTGGACTTCAAGTCAAACTCTCTTGCTTTTAATTTCTTCATTAATTCAATTGCCGTTAGTTCTTCATTCTTAAAGAAAAAAATGGTGTTCTGCCTTCTTCATGTTTACTTTCGATGATTGTGAAGTTTGAGGAATTGGACCAGATGAAGAACCAGGTCCATAAGCCATGAATGATACATTAGGAAAAGCTTCAGCACTTTGAGGAATCTCTTGACTTGTTTGAGAATAAAATGTTGTGATTGGTACAGATGTACTGCTTCGAGGAAATGCTCCCCTATAAAGAGTTGGATCTTGATTATCCTTGTAAGAATTTTGCACTTCAAGTTAAACTATATTTCATCTAACTTTTAGTGAATTAAAATCATGTTAGTTCTTCATTCTAATATAAAAAATTAATGTTCTGTCTCCTTCTTGTTAACCTTCGGTGACTGTGAAGTTTGAGGAATTGAACCAGGTGAAGAAGCAGGTCCATAAGCCATGAATGTTACCTTAGGAAAAGCTTCAACACTTTGAGGAATCTCTTGACTTGTTTGAGAATAAAATGTTGTGATTGGTACAGATGTGCTGCTTCGAGGAAATTCGCCCACATAAAGAGTTGGATCTTGATTATCCTTTAAAGAATTTTGCACTTCAAGTCAAACTCTCTTTCTTCTAATTTCTTATTGTATTCAATTGCTGTTAGTTCTTCATTTTTAAAGAAAAAATTGGTGTTTTTACTCTTTGATGTTTACCTTCGATGATTGTGATGTTTGAGGAATTGGAAGTGATGAAGAACCAGGTCCATAAGCCATGAATTAAACATTAGGAAAAGCTTCAGCACTTTGAGGAATCTCTTGACTTGTTTGAGAATAAAATGTTGCGATTGGTACAGATATACCGCTTCGAAAAAATGCTGCCCGTAAAGAGTTGGATCTTGATTATCCTTGGAAGAATTTTGCACTTCAAGTTAAACTCTCTTTCTTCTAATTTTTTAATGAATTCAATACCTGTTAATTCTTCATTCTTAAAGAAAAAATTGGTGTTCTGCCTCCTTCATGTTAACCTTCGGTGACTGTGAAGTTTGAGGAATTGGACCAGTTGATGAACCAGGTCCATAAGCCATGAATGATACATTAGGAAAAGCTTCAGCACTTTGAGGAATCTCTTGACTTGTTTGAGAATAAAATGTTGCTATTGGTACAGATGTACCGCTTCGAAGAAATGCTCCCCATAAAGAGTTGGATCTTGATTATCCTTGGAAGAATTTTACACTTCAAGTTAAACTCTCTTTCTTCTAATTTTTTAATGAATTCAATACCTGTTAATTCATCATTCTTAAAGAAACAATTGGTGTTCTGCATCTTTCATGTTAACCTTCGGTGACTGTGAAGTTTGAGGATTTGGAAGGAGTGAAGAACCAGGTCCATAAGCCATGAATGATACATTAGGAAAAGCTTCAACACTTTGAGGAATTTCTTTACTTGTATAAGAATAAAATGTTGTGATTGGTACAGATGTACTGCTTCGAGAAAATTCTCACACATAAAGGGTTGGATCTTGATTATCCTTGGAAGAATTTTGGACTTCAAGTCAAACTCTCTTGCTTCTAATTTCTTCATTAATTCAATTGCCGTTAGTTCTTCATTCTTAAAGAAAAAAATGGTGTTCTGCCTTCTTCATGTTTACTTTCGATGATTGTGAAGTTTGAGGAATTGGACCAGATGAAGAACCAGGTCCATAAGCCATGAATGATACATTAGGAAAAGCTTCAGCACTTTGAGGAATCTCTTGACTTGTTTGAAAATAAAATGTTGTGATTGGTACAGATGTACTGCTTCGAGGAAATGCTCCCCTATAAAGAGTTGGATCCTGATTATCCTTGTAAGAATTTTGCACTTCAAGTTAAACTATATTTCATCTAACTTTTAGTGAATTAAAATCATGTTAGTTCTTCATTCTAATATAAAAAATTAATGTTCTGTCTCCTTCTTGATAACCTTCGGTGACTGTGAAGTTTGAGGAATTGAACCAGGTGAAGAAGCAGGTCCATAAGCCATGAATGTTACCTTAGGAAAAGCTTCAGCACTTTGAGGAATCTCTTGACTTGTTGAGAATAAAATGTTGTGATTGGTACAGATGTGCTGCTTCGAGGAAATTCGCCCACATAAAGAGTTGGATCTTGATTATCCTTGGAAGAATTTTGGAATTCAAGTCAAACTCTCTTGCTTCTTATTTCTTCATGAATTCAATTGCTTTTAGTTCTTCATTCTTAAATAAAAAATTGGTGTTCTGCCTCCTTCATGTTAACCTTCGGTGACTGTGAAGTTTGAGGAATTGGACCAGGTGAAAAACTAGGTCCATAAGCCATGAATGATACATTAGGAAAAGCTTCAGCATTTTGAGGAATCTCTTGATTTGCTTGAGAATAAAATGTTGCGATTGGTACAGATGTACCGCTTCGAGGAAATGCTCCCCATAAAGAGTTGGATCTTGATTATCCTTGGAAGAATTTTGCACTTCAAGTTAAACTCACTTTCTTCTAATTTTTAATCTGATTTCAATACCTGTTAGTTCTTCATTCTAAAAGAAAAAATTGGTGTTCTGCCGCCTTCATGTTAACCTTCGGTAACTGTGAAGTTTGAGGAATTGGACCAGGTGAAGAACCAGGTTCATAAGACATGAATGATACATTAGGAAAAGCTTCAGCACTTTGAGGAATCTCTTGACTTGTTTGAGAATAAAATGTTGCTATTGGTACAGATGTACCGCTTCGAAGAAATACTCCCCATAAAGAGTTAGATCTTGATTATCCTTGGAAGAATTTTTACACTTCAAGTTAAACTATATTTCCTCTAATTTATTAATGAATTCCATACCTGTTAGTTTTTCATTCTTAAAGAAAAAATTGGTGTTCTGCCTCTTTCATGTTAACCTTCGGTGACTGTGAAGTTTGAGGAATTGGACCAGTTGAAGAACGAGGTCTATGAGCTATGAATGTTACATTAGGAAAAGCTTCAGCACTTTTAGGAATCTTTTGGCTTGTAAAAGAATAAAATGTTGTGATTGGTACAGATGTACAGCTTCGAGGAAATTCTCCCTCATAAAGAGTTGGATCTTTATTATCCTTGGAAGAATTTTGGAATTCAAGTCAAACTCTCTTGCTTCTTATTTCTTCATGAATTCAATTGCTTTTAGTTCTTCATTCTTAAAGAAAAAATTGGTGTTCTACCTCCTTCATGTTAACCTTCGGTGACTGTGAAGTTTGAGGAATTGGACCAGGTGAAGAACCAGGTCCATAAGCCATGAATGATACAGTAGGAAAAGCTTCAGCACTTTGAGGAATCTCTTGACTTTTTTGAGAATAAAATGTTGCGATTGGTACAGATGTACCGCTTCGAGGAAATGCTCCCCATAAAGAGTTGGATCTTGATTATTCTTGGAAGAATTTTGCACTTCAAGTTAAACTCACTTTCTTCTAATTTTTAATATGAATTCAATACCTGTTAGTTCTTCATTCTTAAAGAAAAAATTGGTGTTTTGCCGCCTTCATGTTAACCTTCGGTAACTGTGAAGTTTGAGGAATTGGACCAGGTGAAGAACCAGGTTCATAAGACATGAATGATACATTAGGAAAAGCTTCAGCACTTTGAGGATTCTCTTGACTTGTTTGAGAATAAAATGTTGCTATTGGTACAGATGTACCGCTTCGAAGAAATGCTCCCTATAAAGAGTTGGATCTTGATTATCCTTGGAAGAATTTTACACTTCAAGTTAAACATATTTCTTCTAATTTTTTAATGAATTCAATACTTGTTAGTTTTTCATTCTTTAAGAAAAAATTGGTGGTCTGCCTCCTTCATGTTAACCTTCGGTGACTGTGAAGTTTGAGGAATTGGACCAGTTTAAGAACGAGGTCCATAAGCCAGGAATGATACGTTAGGAAAAGCTTCAGCACTTTTAGCAATCTTTTGACTTGCAAAAGAATAAAATGTTACGATTGGTACAGATGTACCGCTTCCAAGAAATGCTCCCCATAAAGAGTTGGATATGGATTATCCTTGGAAGAATTTTGCACTTCAAGTTAATCTCTCTTTCTTCTAATTTTTTTATGAATTCAATACCTGTTAGTTCTTCATTTTTAAAGAAAAAGTTGGTGTTCTGCCTCCTTCGTGTTAACCTTCGGTGACTGTGAAGTTTGAGGAATTGGACCAGGTGAAGAACCAGGTCCATAAGCCATGAATGATAAATTAGGAAAAGCTTCAGCACTTTTGAGGAATCTCTTGACTTGTTTGAGAATAAAATGTTGCGATTGGTACAGATGTACCGCTTCGAAGAAATGCTCCCCATAAAGAGTTGGATCTGGTTTATCCTTGGAAGAATTTTGAACTTCATGTTAAACTCTCTTTCTTCTAATTTTTTTTATGAATTCAATACCAGTTAGTACTTCATTCTTAAAGAAAAAATTGGTGTTCTGCCGCCTTCATGTTAACCTTCGGTCACTGTGAAGTTTAAGTAATTGGACCAGTTGAAGAACCAGGTCCATATGACATGAATGATACATTAGGAAAAGCTTCAGCACTTTGAGGAATCTCTTGACTTGTTTGAGAATAAAATGTTGCTATTGGTACAGATGTACCGCTTCGAAGAAATATCCCCATAAAGAGTTGGATCTTGATTATCCTTGGAAGAATTTTACACTTCAAGTTAAACTATATTTCTTCTAATTTATTAATGAATTCAATACCTGTTAGTTTTTCATTCTTAAAGAAAAAATTGGTGTTCTGCCTCCTTCATGTTAACCTTCGGTGACTGTGAAGTTTGAGGAATTGGACCAGTTGAAGAACGAGGTCTATAAGCTATGAATGATACATTAGGAAAAGCTTCCGCACTTTTAGGAATATTTTGACTTGTAAAAGAATAAAATGTTGTGATTCGTACAGATGTACTGCTTCGAGGAAATTCTCCCACATAAAGGATTGAATCTTGATTTTCCTTGGAAGAATTTTGGACTTCAAGTCAAACTCTCTTCCTTCTGATTTCTTCATGAGTTCAATTGCTTTTAGTTCTTCATTCTTAAAGAAAAAAATTGGTGTTCTGCCTCTTTTATGTTAATCTTCGGTGACTGTGAAGTTTGAGGAATTGGATCAAGTGAAGAACCAGCTCCATAAGCCATGAATGATACACTAGGAAAACCTTCAGCACTTTGAGGAATCTTTTGACTTGTATAAGAATAAAATGTTGTGATTGGTACAGATGTACAGCTTCGAGGAAATTCTCCCACATAAAGAGTTGGATCTTTATTATCCTTGGAAGAATTTTGGAATTCAAGTCAAACTCTCTTGCTTCTTATTTCTTCATGAATTCAATTGCTTTTAGTTCTTCATTCTTAAAGAAAAAATTGGTGTTTTGCCTCCTTCATGTTAACCTTCGGTGACTGTGAAGTTTGAGGAATTGGACCAGGTGAAGAACCAGGTCCATAAGCCATGAATGATACATTAGGAAAAGCTTCAGCATTTTGAGGAATCTCTTGACTTTTTTGAGAATAAAATGTTGTGTTTGGTACATATGTACTGCTTCGAGGAAATGCTCTCCAGTAAAGAGATGGATCTTGATTATCCTTGTAAGAATTTTGCACTTCAAATTAAACTATCTTTCCTCTAATTTTTTAATGAATTTAATTCTTGTTAGTTTTTCATTCTTAAAGAAAAAATTGGTGTTCTGCCTACTTCATTTTAACCTTCGGTGACTGTGAAGTTTGAGGAATTGGACCATGTGAAGAACCAGGTCCATAAGCCATGAATGATACATTAGGAAAAGCTTCAACACTTGGAGGAATCTCTTGACTTGCTTAAGAATAAAATGTTGCTATTGGTACAGATGTACCGCTTCGAAGAAATGCTTCCCATAAAGAGTTGGATCTTGATTATCCTTGGAAGAATTTTGCACTTCAAGTTAAGCTCTCTTTCTTCTAATTTTTGAATGAATTCAATACTGTTAATTCTTCATTCTTAAAGAAAAAATTGGTGTTCTGCCTCCTTCATGTTAACCTTCGGTGACTTTGAAGTTTGAGGAATTGGACCAGGTGAAGAACCAGGTCCACAAGCCATGAATGATACATTAGGAAAAGCATCAGCACTTTGAGGAATCTCTTGACCTGTATAAGATTAAAATGTTGTGATTGGTACAGATGTACTGCTTCGAGGAAATTCTCCCACATAAGGAGTTGGATCTTGATTATCCTTGGAAGAATTTTGGACTACAAGTTAAACTCTCTTGCTTCCAATTTCTTCATGAACTCAATTGCTGTTAGTTCTTCATTCTTAAGGAAAAAATTGGTGTTCTGCCTCCTTCATGTTAACCTTCGGTGACTATGAAGTTTGAAGAATTGGAGCTGGTGAAGAACCAGGTCCATAAGCCATGAATGATACATTAGGAAAAGCTTCAGCACTATGAGGAATCTCTTGACTTGTATAAGAATAAAATGTTGTGATTGGTACAGATGAACTGCTTTGTAAGGCCCCGTTACCGGTAACCCTACTTTCGTGTTGGATTTACTCATAAACACAGTTCTAAATATCAGAGTTAATTAAAAACTTTACGCGGAATATAAAACTTTCATAAAACATTACATATCGATTCATAATCATGTCTTAAAACATTCCTCTTGTCTTTCAAAATCAAAACATAACTTAATAAACATATCAGATCTTCAGATGCCAGGCTTTAGTCTTCTGCCATGTGTCCTCCACTCAAGCCAGCTGTCTCAACCTACTCACCTGCGTGCATACTAAAAGTCAGCTACGCTGAGTGAGTTCTAGTTAATCATACAATACCATACAATACCATATTACATACATACGTACTTAACCTCATAACTTTCTTTCATACACACATAAGTACTCATGCCTTCATTCTTACTTACATACTTTCTTTACATTCATAATCATACGTTTTAAAGAGCCCTTCGCCCTATAACCTCACAGATATTATAAGGGTCTGGTCCCTAACATCACAGATATTATAAGGGTCTGGTCCCTAACATCACAGATATTATAAGGGTCTGGTCCCTAACATCACAGATATTATAAGGGTCTGGTCCCTAACATCACAGATATTATAAGGGTCTGGTCCCTAACATCACAGATATTATAAGGGTCTGGTCCCTAACATCACAGATATTATTAGGGTCTGGTCCCTAGTTTTTGAATATTAGTAGGGTTCGATTCCCTCTTCGTTACCATACAACCATACATCATACCTCGAGTATTATTAGGGCTCGGTACCCTTTTCGTAACCATACAGCCATACAACCGTTATTTCCTTCTTTTATTAACTTTATTACGTTCATACACATAAACATACATATCATACTTGCCATATTTATAACGTTACAACCTGACAGTACGTGCAATATCCGAAGATCGTTCACGTACCATCAAGCAATCATTCATACATATCATACTTACCATGTTTATAACGTTACAACCTGACAGTACGTGCAATATCCGAAGATCGTTCACGTACCATCAAGCAATCATTCTTACATATCACATATATCACATATGGCATACACTTATCACTTAGGATAAATGTATTAACAACACATCAAGTATGCACACAGCCCCGAAAACATAACAAGGAATGGGGCTAGAAACTCACCTGGATCCTGTTACGCTCGCCGTTGATCGTAATTCCTTTCTTTAACTGGGCTCGGCTAACTGTATAATATTTACACATATCAATTAACTACTACTTCTCGTTTTGTATTTCTATCTATATATGACCCACAACGAACGGGGGTCCGGGGGCAGCGCCCCTGGCAGCGGGGTTCTAGGGGCGGCAGCCCCTAGCGGGATCCAAGGGGCAGAGCCCCTGGCTGGGGTTAAGCTGCCAGGTCAGCTTGGAAAAATTTTATTTTCGATAACTGCCTTAACACATTTTCCATTAGGTTTTTAATTTATTTTCTAAGCGAACTTCACTTTAGGCGAAGTTAAACCTTAGGCGAACTTGGCTTCAGGCGAAGTTAAACCTTAGGCGAACTTGGCTTCAGGCGAAGTTAAACCTTAGGCGAACTTGGCTTTTAGGCGAAGTTAAACCTTAGGCGAACTTGGCTTTTAGGCGAAGTTAAACCTCAGGCGAACTTGGCTTTTAGGCGAAGTTACCATTTAGGCGAAGTTGCCATCAGGCGAACTTGGCTTTTAGGCGAAGTTACCATTTAGGCGAAGTTGCCATCAGGCGAACTTGGCTTCAGGCGAACTTATCAGGCGAACTTGGCTTGCAGGCGAAGTTCATCAGGCGAACTTAGCTTGCAGGCGAAGTTCATCGCTTGAAGGCGAAGTTGCCCAGATGAAGGCGAAGTTGTCGCGCTGCAGATCTGTTTGCCCATAACTCCTTCGTTTCTTAGCCAAATAACTCGATTTTGGTACCCACGGAATCGTATGATCGGCGCCTACAAATCCCAACCATCAAATCGGCCTAAAATCGACGTTTTAGGGGTCCGATTTGGGCAGTTGTGTTTCGGGTCCGATTAACCCGTCAAATCCTAACCATTTTCAGTAATATTAGCTTTGCGGGATTAGTTCTTACCTTTCCAACTCAGATCTACCAGCAAAATCTCGGGTCTCGACTTCGGATCTCGGTCGGTTATGTGTGTGCTTTTGAGTGTGTAAAAGAGAAAGATGGAAATAAAATGATATCATGGGCTTGGGATGGGTATTTATAAGCCCACGGACCCAAGGCCCATTCTCATTTAACCCATCTTACGTAATCTAAGCCTATGGCCCGTTCCTTACTCGACATTAAATAACTAAAACGTGAAATCACTAAACATAACTTTCTTTTATTTAACATTATAAAAATTTTAGGATGTTACATGCTTCGAGGAAATGCTCCGACATAAATATTTGGATCTTGATTATCCTTGGAATTTGAACTTCAAGTAAAACTCTCTTGCTTCTAATTTCTTCATTAATTCAATTGTTGTTAGTTCTTCATTCTTAAAGAAAAAAATGGTGTTCTGGCTCCTTCATGTTTACTTAAGATGATTGTGAAATTTGAGGAATTGGAATAGATGAAGAACCAGGTCCAAAAGCCATGAATGATACATTAGGAAAAGCTTCAGCACTTTGAGGAATCCCTTGACTTGTTTGAGAATAAAATGTTGTGATTGGTATAGATGTACTGCTTCGAGGAAATGCTTCCCCAAAATGAGTTGGATCTTGATTATCCTTGTAAGAATTTTGCACTTCAAGTTAAACTCTATTTCATCAAATTTTTTAACGAATTAAAATCATGTTAGTTCTTCATTCTAAAAGAAAAAGTTGGTGTTCTGCCTCCCTCATGTTAACCTTCGGTGATTGTGAAGTTTGAGGAATTGGACAAGGTGAAGAACCAGGTCCATAAGCCATGAATGATACATTAAGAAAAGCTTCAGCAGTTTAAGGAATCTCTTGACTTGTTTGAGAATAAAATGTTGTGATTGGTACAGATGTACTGCTTCGAGGAAATTCTCCTACATAAAGAGTTTGATCTTGATTATCCTTTGAAGAATTTTGCACTTCAAGTCAAACTCTCTTTCTTCTAAATTTTTAATGTATTCAATTGCTGTTAGTTCTTCATTCTTTAAGAAAAAATTGGTGTTTTTCCTCTTTCATGTTTACTTTCGATGATTGTGATGTTTGAGGAATTGGAAAAGATGAAGAACCAGGTCCATAAGCCATGAATTAAACATTAGGAAAAGCATCAACGCTTTGAGGAATCTCTTGACTTGTTTAAGAATAAAATGTTGCAATTGGTACAGATGTACCACTTCGAAGAAATGCTCCCGATAAAGAGTTGGATCTTGATTATCCTTAGAAGAATTTTGCACTTCAAGTTAAACTCTATTTCTTCTAATTTTTTAATGAATTCAATACCTGTTATTTCTTCATTCTTAAAGAAAAATTGGTGTTCTGCCTCCTTCATGTTAACCTTCGGTGACTGTGAATTTTGAGGAATTGGACCAGGTGAAGAACCAGGTCCATAAGCCATGAATGATACATTAGGAAAAGCTTCAGCACTTTGAGGAATCTCTTGACTTGTTTAAAAATAAAATGTTGTGATTGGTTCAGGTGTACTGCTTCGAGGAAATTCTCCCACATAAAGAGTTGGATCTGATTATCCTTGGAAGAATTTTGGAATTCAAGTCAAACTCTCTTGCTTCTGATTTCTTCATGAATTCAATTGCTTTTAGTTCTTCATTCTTAAAGAAAAAATTGGTGTTCTGCCTCCTTCATGTTAACCTTCGGTGACTGTGAAGTTTGAGGAATTGGAGTAGGTGAAGAACCAGGTCCATAAGCCATGAATGATACATTAGGAAAAGCTTGAGCATATTGAGGATTTTTTGACTTGTATAAGAATAAAATGTTGCGATTGATACAGATGTACTGCTTCGAAGAAATTCTCCCACATAAAGGGTTGGATCTTTATTTTCCTTGGAAGAATTTGGACTTCAAGTCAAACTCTCTTGCTTCTGATTTCTTCATGAGTTCAATTGCTTTTAGTTCTTCATTCTTAAAGAAAAAATTGGTGTTCTGCCTCTTTTATGTAAACCTTCGGCGACTGTGAAGTTTGAGGAATTGGATCTGGTGAAGAACCAGGCCCATAAGCCATGAATGATACACTAGGAAAACCTTCAGCACTTTGAGGAATTTTTTGACTTGTATAAGAGTATAAAATGTTGTGATTGGTACAGATGTACAGCTTCGAGGAAATTCTTCCACATAAAGAGTTGGATCTTGATTATCGTAGGAAGAATTTTAGAATTCAAGTCAAACCCACTTGCTTCTGATTTCTTCATGAATTCAATTGCTTTTAGTTCATCATTCTTAATGAAAAAATTGGTGTTCTGCCTCCTTCATGTTAACCTTCGGTGACTGTGAAGTTTGAGGAATTGAACAGGTGAAGAACCAGGTCCATAAGCCATGAATGATACATTAGGAAAAGCTTCAGCACTTTGAGGAATCTCTTGACTTGTTTGAGAATAAAATGTTGCTAATGGTACTGATGTAACGCTTCGAAGAAATGCTCCCCATAAAGAGTTGGATCTTGATTATCCTTGGAAGAATTTTGCACTTCAAGTTAAGCTCTCTTTCTTCTAATTTTTGAATGAATTCAATACCTGTTAATTCTTAATTCTTAAAGAAAAAATTGGTGTTCTGCCTCCTTCATGTTAACCTTCGGTGACTGTGAAGTATGAGGAATTGGACCAGGTGAAGAACCAGGTCCACAAGCCATGAATGACACATTAGGAAAAGCATCAGCACTTTGAGGAATCTCTTGACTTGTATAAGATTAAAATGTTGTGATTGGTACAGATGTACTGCTTCGAGGAAATTCTCCCACATAAGGAGTTGGATCTTGATTATCCTTGGAAGAATTTTGGACTACAAGTTAAACTCTCTTGCTTCCAATTTCTTCATGAACTCAATTGCTGTTAGTTCTTCATTCTTAAGGAAAAAATTGGTGTTCTGCCTCTTTCATGATAACCTTCGATGACTATGAAGTTTGAAGAATTGGAGCTGGTGAAGAACCAGGTCCATAAGCCATGAATGATACATTAGGAAAAGCTTCAGCACTATGAGGAATATCTTGACTTGTATAAGAATAAAATGTTGTGATTGGTACAGATGAACTGCTTCGAGGAAATGCTCTGACATAAATATTTGGATCTTGATTATCCTTGGAATTCGAACTTCAGTCAAACTCTCTTGCTTCTAATTTCTTCATTAATTCAATTGTTGTTAGTTCTTCATTCTTAAAGAAAAAAAATGGTGCTCTGGCTCCTTCATGTTTACTTAAGATGATTGTGAAATTTGAGGAATTGGAATAGATGAAGAACCAGGTCCAAAAGCCATGAATGATACATTAGGAAAAGCTTCAGCACTTTGAGGAATCCCTTGACTTGTTTGAGAATAAAATGTTGTGATTGGTACAGATGTACTGCTTCGAGGAAATGCTTCCCCAAAAAGAGTTGGATCTTGATTATCCTTGTAAGAATTTTGCACTTCAAGTTAAACTCTATTTCATCAAATTTTTTAACGAATTAAAATCATGTTAGTTCTTCATTCTAAAAGAAAAAGTTGGTGTTCTGCCTCCCTCATGTTAACCTTCGGTGATTGTGAAGTTTGAGGAATTGGACCAGGTGAAGAACCAGGTCCATAAGCAATGAAAGATACATTAAGAAAAGCTTCAGCAGTTTGAGGAATCTCTTGACTTGTTTGAGAATAAAATGTTGTGATTGGTACAGATGTACTGCTTCGAGGAAATTCTCCTACATAAAGAGTTTGATCTTGATTATCATTTGAAGAATTTTGCACTTCAAGTCAAACTCTCTTTCTTCTAAATTTTTAATGTATTCAATTGCTGTTAGTTCTTCATTCTTTAAGAAAAAATTGGTGTTTTTCCTCTTTCATGTTTACTTTCGATGATTGTGATGTTTGAGGAATTGGAAGAGATGAAGAACCAGGTCCATAAGCCATGAATTAAACATTAGGAAAAGATTCAACGCTTTGAGGAATCTCTTGACTTGTTTAAGAATAAAATGTTGCAATTGTTACAGATGTACCACTTCGAAGAAATGCTCCCGATAAAGAGTTGGATCTTGATTATCCTTAGAAGAATTTTGCACTTCAAGTTAAACTCTATTTCTTCTAATTTTTTAATGAATTCAATACCTGTTAATTCTTCATTCTTAAAGAAAAATTGGTGTTCTGCCTCCTTCATGTTAACCTTCGGTGACTGTGAAGTTTGAGGAATTGGACCAGGTGAAGAACCAGGTCCATAAGCCATGAATGATACATTAGGAAAAGCTTCAGCACTTTGAGGAATCTCTTGACTTGTTTGAAAATAAAATGTTGTGATTGGTTCAGATGTACTGCTTCGAGGAAATTCTCCCACATAAAGGGTTGGATCTTGATTATCCTTGGAAGAATTTTGGAATTCAAGTCAAACTCTCTTGCTTCTGATTTCTTCATGAATTCAATTGCTTTTAGTTCTTCATTCTTAAAGAAAAAATTGGTGTTCTGCCTCCTTCATGTTAATCTTCGGTGACTGTGAAGTTTGAGGAATTGGACCAGGTGAAGAACCAGGTCCATAAGCCATGAATGATACATTAGGAAAAGCTTGAGCATATTGAGGATTTTTTGACTTGTATAAGAATAAAATGTTGTGATTGATACAGATGTACTGCTTCATGGAAATTCTCCCACATAAAGGGTTGGATCTTGATTATCCTTGGAAGAATTTTGGACTTCAAGTCAAACTCTCTTGCTTCTGATTTCTTCATGAGTTCAATTGCTTTTAGTTTTTCATTCTTAAAGAAAAAATTGGTGTTCTACCTCTTTTATGTTAACCTTCGGCGACTGTGAAGTTTGAGGAATTGGATCTGGTGAAGAACCAGCTCCATAAGCCATGAATGATACACTAGGAAAACCTTCAGCACTTTGAGGAATCTTTTGACTTGTATAAGAGTATAAAATGTTGTGATTGGTACAGATGTACAGCTTCGAGGAAATTCTTCCACATAAAGAGTTGGATCTTGATTATCCTTGGAAGAATTTTAGAATTCAAGTCAAACCCTCTTGCTTCTGATTTCTTCATGAATTCAATTGCTTTTAGTTCATCATTCTTAATGAAAAAATTGGTGTTCTGCCTCCTTCATGTTAACCTTCGGTGACTGTGAAATTTGAGGAATTGGACCAGGTGAAGAACCAGGTCCATAAGCCATGAATGATACATTAGGAAAAGCTTCAGCACTTTGAGGAATCTCTTGACTTGTTTGAGAATAAAATGTTGCTAATGGTACTGATGTACCGCTTCGAAGAAATGCTCCCCATAAAGAGTTGGATCTTGATTATCCTTTGAAGAATTTTACACTTCAAATTAAACTATATTTCTTCTAATTTTTTAACGAATTTAATAACTGTTAGTTTTTCATTTTTAAAGAAAAAATTGGTGGTCTGCCTCCTTCATGTTAAACTTCGGTGACTTTGAAGTTTGAGGAATTGGACCAGTTGAAGAACGAGGTCCATAAGCTATGAATGATACATTTGGAAAAGCTTCAGCACTTTTAGGAAACTTTTGACTTGTAAAAGAATAAAATGTTGTGATTGGTACAGATGTACTGCTTCGAGGAAATTCTCCCACATAAAGGGTTGGATCTTGATTTTCCTTAGAAGAATTTTGGACTTCAAATGAAACTCTCTTGCTTCTGATTTCTGCATGAGTTCAATTGCTTTTAGTTCTTCATTCTTAAAGAAAAAATTGGTGTTCTGCCTCTATTATGTTAACCATCGGTGACTGTGAAGTTTGAGGAATTGGATCAGGTGAAGAACCAGGTCCATAAGCCATGAATGATACACTAGGAAAACCTTCAGCACTTTGAGGAATCTTTTGACTTGTATAAGAATAAAATGTTGTGATTGGTACAAATGTACAGCTTCTATGAAATTCTCCCACATAACGAGTTGGATCTTGATTATCCTTGGAAGAATTTTGGAATTCAAGTCAAACTCTCTTGCTTCTGATTTCTTCATGAATTCAATTGCTTTTATTTCTTCATTCTTAAAGAAAAAATTGGTGTTCTGCCTCCTTCATGTTAACCTTCGGTGATTGTGAAGTTTGAGGAATTGGACCAGGTGAAGAACCAGGTCCATAAGCCATGAATGATACATTATGAAAAGCTTCAGCACTTTGAGGAATCTCTTGACTTGTATAAGAATAAAATGTTGTGATTGGTACAGATGTACCGCTTTGAGGAAATTCTCCTACATAAGAAGTTGGATCTTGATTATCCTTGGAAGAATTTTGGACTACAAGTTAAACTCACTTGCTTCCAATTCCTTCATGAACTCAATTGCTGTTAGTTCTTCATACTTAAGAAAAAAATTGGTGTTCTGCCTCCATCATGTTAACCTTCGGTGACTTTGAAGTTTGAAGAACTGGAGCAGGTGAAGAACCATGTCCATAAGCTATGAATGATACATTAGGAAAAGCTTCATCACTTTGAGGAATTTCTTGACTTGTTTGAAAATAAAATGTTGTGATTGGTTCAGATGTACTGCTTCGAGGAAATTCTCCCACATAAAGAGTTGGATCTTGATTATCCTTGGAAGAATTTTGGAATTCAAGTCAAACTCTCTTGCTTCTGATTTCTTCATGAATTCAATTGCTTTTAGTTCTTCATTCTTAAAGAAAAAATTGGTGTTCTGCCTCCCTCATGTTAACCTTCGGTGACTGTGAAGTTTGAGGAATTGGACCAGGTGAAGAACCAGGTCCATAAGCCATGAATGATACATTAGGAAAAGCTTCAACACTTTGAGGAATCTCTTGACTTGTTTGAGAATAAAATGTTGCTATTGGTACAAATGTACCGCTTCGAAGAAATGCTCCCCATAAAGAGTTGGATCTTGATTATCATTGGAAGAATTTTGGAATTCAAGTCAAACTCTCTTGCTTCTGACTTCTTCATGAATTCAATTGCTTTTAGTTCTTCATTCTTAAAGAAAAAATTGGTGTTCTGCCTCTTTCATGTTAACCTTCGGTGACTGTGAAGTTTGAGGAATTGGACCAGTTGAAGAACGAGGTCCATAAGCCATGAATGATACATTAGGAAAAGCTTCAGTACTTTGAGGAATCCTTTGACTTGTAAAAGAATAAAAAGTTGTGATTGGTACAGATGTACTGCTTCGAGGAAATTCTCCCACATAAAGGGTTGGATCTTGATTTTCCTTGGAAGAATTTCGACATCAAGTGAAACTCTCTTGCTTCTGATTTCTGCATGAGTTCAATTGCTTTTAGTTCTTCATTCTCAAAGAAAAAATTGGTGTTCTACCTCTTTTATGTTAATCTTCGGTGACTGTGAAGTTTGAGGAATTGGACCAGGTGAACAACGAGGTCCATAATCCATGAATGATACATTAGGAAAAGCTTCAGCACTTTTAGGAATCTTTTGACTTGTAAAAGAATAAAATGTTGCGATTGGTACAGATGTACTGCTTCGAGGAAATTCTCCCACATAAAGGGTTGGATCTTGATTTTCCTTGGAAGAATTTTGGACTTCAAGTCAAACTCTCTTGCTTCTGATTTCTTCATGTGTTCAATTGCTTTTAGTTCTTCATTCTTAAAGAAAAAATTGGTGTTCTGCCTCTTTTATGTTAACCTTCGGCGACTGTGAAGTTTGACGAATTGGATCAGGTGAAGAACCAGGTCCATAAGCCATGAATGATACACTAAGAAAACCTTCAGCACTTTGAGGAATCTTTTGACTTTTATAAGAATAAAATGTTGTGATTGGTACAGATGTACAGCTTCGAGGAAATTCTCCCACATAAAGCGTTGGATCTTGATTATCCTTGTAAGAATTTTGGAATTCAAGTCAAACCCTCTTGCTTCTGATTTTTTCATGAATTCAATTGCTTTTAGTTCTTCATTCTTAAAGAAAAAATTGGTGTTCTACCTCCTTCAAGTTAACCTTCGGTGACTGTGAAGTTTGAGGAAATGGACCAGGTGAAGAACCAGGTCCATAAGCCATGAATGATACATTTGGAAAAGCTTCAGCACTTTGAGGAATCTCTTGACTTGTTTGAGAATAAAATGTTGCTAATGTTACAGATGTACCGCTTCGAAGAAATGATCCCCTTAAAGAGTTGGATCTTGTTTATCCTTGGAAGAATTTTACACTTCAAGTTAAACTATATTTCTTCTAATTTTTTAACAAATTCAATAACTGTTAGTTTTTCATTTTTAAAGAAAAAATTGGTGTTATGCCTCCTTCATGTTAACCTTCGGTGACTGTGAAGTTTGAGGAATTGGACCAGTTGAAGAACGAGGTCCATAAGCTATGAATGATACATTAGGAAAAGCTTCAGCACTTTTAGGAATCTTTTGACTTGTAAAAGAATAAAATGTTGTGATTGGTACAGATGTATTGCTTCGAGGAAATTCTCCCACATAAAGGGTTGGATCTTGATTTTCCTTGGAAGAATTTTGGACTTCAAGTGAAACACTATTGCTTCTGATTTCTGCATGAGTTCAATTGCTTTTAGTTCTTCATTCTTAAAGAAAAAATTGGTGTTCTGCCTCTTTTATGTTAACCTTCGGTGACTGTGAAGTTTGAGGAATTGGATCAGGTGAAGAACCAGCTCCATAAGCCATGTATTATACACTAGGAAAACCTTCAGCACTTTGAGGAATCTTTTGACTTGTATAAGAATAAAATGTTGTGATTGGTACAAATGTACAGCTTCTAGGAAATTCTCCCACATAAAGAGTTGGATCTTGATTATCCTTGGAAGAATTTTGATATTCAAGTCAAACTCTCTTGCTTCTGATTTCTTCATGAATTCAATTGCTTTTATTTCTTCATTCTTAAAGAAAAAATTGGTGTTCTGCCTCCTTCATGTTAACCTTCGGTGACTGTAAAGTTTGAGGAATTGGACCAAGTGAAGAACCAGGTCCATAAGACATGAATGATACATTATGAAAAGCTTAAGCACTTTGAGGAATCTCTTGACTTGTATAAGAATAAAATGTTGTGATTGGTACAGATGTACCGCTTCGAGGAAATTCTCCCACATAAGGAGTTGGATCTTGATTATCCTTGGTAGAATTTTGGACTACAAGTTAAACTCTCTTGCTTCCAATTTCTTCATGAACTCAATTGCTGTTAGTTCTTCATTCTTAAAGAAAAAATTGGTGTTCTGCCTCCATCATGTTAACTTTCGGTGACTGTGAAGTTTGAAGAACTGGAGCAGGTGAAGAACCAGGTCCATAAGCCATGAATGATACATTAGGAAAAGCTTCAGCACTTTGAGGAATCTGTTGACTTGTTTGAGAATAAAATTTTGTGATTGGTTCAGATGTACTTCTTCGAGGAAATTCTCCCACATAAAGAGTTGGATCTTGATTATCCTTGGAAGAATTTTGGAATTCAAGTCAGACTCTCTTACTTCTAATTTCTTCATGAATTCAATTGCTTTTAGTTCTTCATTCTAAAAGAAAAAATTGGTGTTCTGCCTCCTTCATGTTAACCTTCGGTGACTGTGAAGTTTGAGCAATTGCACCGGGTGAAGAACCAGGTCCATAAGCCATGAATGATACATTAGGAAAAGCTTCAACACTTTAAGGAATCTCTTGACTTGTTTGAAAATAAAATGTTGCTATTGTTACAGATGTACCGCTTCGAAGAAATGCTCCCCATAAAGAGTTGGATCTTGATTATCCTTGGAAGAATTTTACACTTCAAGTTAAACTATATATCTTCTAATTTTTTAATGAATTCAATACCTTTTAGTTATTCATTCTTAAAGAAAAAATTGGTGTTCTGCCTCCTCCATGTTAACCTTCGGTGACTGTGAATTTGAGGAATTGGACCAGTTGAAGAACGAGGTCCATAAGCTATGAATGATACATTAGGAAAAGCTTCTACACTTTTAGGAATCTTTTGACTTGTAAAAGAATAAAAACTTGTGATTGGTACAGATGCACTGCTTCGAGGAAATTCTCCCACATAAAGGGTTGGATCTTGATTTTCCTTGGAAGAATTTTGGACTTCAAGTCAACTCTCTTGCTTCTGATTCCTTCATGAGTTCAATTGCTTTTAGTTCTTAATTCTTAAAGAAAAAATTGGTGTTCTACCTCTTTTATGTTAACCTTTGGTGACTGTGAAGTTTGAGGAATTGGATCAGGTGAAGAACCAGGTCCATAAGCCATGTATGATACGCTAGGAAAACCTTCAGCACTTTGAGGAATCTTTTGACTTGTATAAGAATAAAATGTTGTGATTGGTACAAATGTACAGCTTCTAGGAAATTCTCCCACATAAAGAGTTGGATCTTGATTATCCTTGGAAGAATTTTGGAATTCAAGTCAAACTCTCTTGCTTCTGATTTCTTCATGAATTCAATTGCTTTTATTTCTTCATTCTTAAAGAAAAAATTGGTGTTCTGCCTCCTTCATGTTAACCTTCGGTGACTGTAAAGTTTGAGGAATTGGACCAAGTGAAGAACCAGGTCCATAAGCCATGAATGATACATTATGAAAAGCTTAAGCACTTTGAGGAATCTCTTGACTTGTATAAGAATAAAATGTTGTGATTGGTACAGATGTACCGCTTCGAGGAAATTCTCCCACATAAGGAGTTGGATCTTGATTATCCTTGGAAGAATTTTGGACTACAAGTTAAACTCTCTTGCTTCCAATTTCTTCATGAACTCAATTGCTGTTAGTTCTTCATTCTTAAAGAAAAAATTGGTGTTCTGCCTCCACCATGTTAACTTTCGGTGACTGTGAAGTTTGAAGAACTGGAGCAGGTGAAGAACCAGGTCCATAAGCCATGAATGATACATTAGGAAAAGCTTCAGCACTTTGAGGAATCTCTTGACTTGTTTGAGAATAAAATTTTGTGATTGGTTCAGATGTACTTCTTCGAGGAAATTCTCCCACATAAAGAGTTGGATCTTGATTATCCTTGGAAGAATTTTGGAATTCAAGTCAGACTTTCTTACTTCTAATTTCTTCATGAATTCAATTGCTTTTAGTTCTTCATTCTAAAAGAAAAAATTGGTGTTCTGCCGCCTTCATGTTAACCTTCGGTGACTGTGAAGTTTGAGCAATTGGAACGGGTGAAGAACCAGGTCCATAAGCCATGAATGATACATTAGGAAAAGCTTCAACACTTTAAGGAATCTCTTGACTTGTTTGAAAATAAAATGTTGCTATTGTTACAGATGTACCGCTTCGAAGAAATGCTCCCCATAAAGAGTTGGATCTTGATTATCCTTGGAAGAATTTTACACTTCAAGTTAAACTATATTTCTTCTAATTTTTTAATGAATTCAATACCTTTTAATTATTCATTCTAAAAGAAAAAATTGGTGTTCTGCCTCCTCCATGTTAACCTTCGGTGACTGTGAAGTTTGAGGAATTGGACCAGTTGAAGAACGAGGTCCATAAGCTATGAATGATACATTAGGAAAAGCTTCTGCACTTTTAGGAATCTTTTGACTTGTAAAAGAATAAAAACTTGTGATTGGTACAGATGCACTGCTTCGAGGAAATTCTCCCACATAAAGGGTTGGATCTTGATTTTCCTTGGAAGAATTTTGGACTTCAAGTCAACTCTCTTGCTTCTGATTCCTTCATGAGTTCAATTGCTTTTAGTTCTTCATTCTTAAAGAAAAAATTGGTGTTCTGCCTCTTTTATGTTAACCTTTGGTGACTGTGAAGTTTGAGGAATTGGATCAGGTGAAGAACCAGGTCCATAAGCCATGAATGATACACTAGGAAAACCTTCAGCACTTTGAGGAATCTTTTGACTTGTATAAGAATAAAATGTTGTGATTGGTACAAATGTACAGTTTCTAGGAAATTCTCCCACATAAAGAGTTGGATCTTGATTATCCTTGGAAGAATTTTGGAATTCAAGTCAAACTCTCTTGCTTCTGATTTCTTCATGAATTCAATTGCTTTTATTTCTTCATTCTTAAAGAAAAAATTGGTGTTCTGCCTCCTTCATGTTAACCTTCGGTGACTGTAAAGTTTGAGGAATTGGACCAAGTGAAGAACCAGGTCCATAAGCCATGAATGATACATTATGAAAAGCTTAAGCACTTTGAGGAATCTCTTGACTTGTATAAGAATAAAATGTTGTGATTGGTACAGATGTACCGCTTCGAGGAAATTCTCCCACATAAGGAGTTGGATCTTGATTATCCTTGGAAGAATTTTGGACTACAAGTTAAACTCTCTTGCTTCCAATTTCTTCATGAACTCAATTGCTGTTAGTTCTTCATTCTTAAAGAAAAAATTGGTGTTCTGCCTCCACCATGTTAACTTTCGGTGACTGTGAAGTTTGAAGAACTGGAGCAGGGGAAGTACCAGGTCCATAAGCCATGAATGATACATTAGGAAAAGCTTCAGCACTTTGAGGAATCTCTTGACTTGTTTGAGAATAAAATTTTGTGATTGGTTCAGATGTACTTCTTCGAGGAAATTCTCCCACATAAAGAGTTGGATCTTGATTATCCTTGGAAGAATTTTGGAATTCAAGTCAGACTCTCTTACTTCTAATTTCTTCATGAATTCAATTGCTTTTAGTTCTTCATTCTAAAAGAAAAAATTGGTGTTCTGCCTCCTTCATGTTAACCTTCGGTGACTGTGAAGTTTGAGCAATTGGACCGGGTGAAGAACCAGGTCCATAAGCCATGAATGATACATTAGGAAAAGCTTCAACACTTTAAGGAATCTCTTGACTTGTTTGAAAATAAAATGTTGCTATTGTTACAGATGTACCGCTTCGAAGAAATGCTCCCCATAAAGAGTTGGATCTTGATTATCCTTGGAAGAATTTTACACTTCAAGTTAAACTATATTTCTTCTAATTTTTTAATGAATTCAATACCTTTTAGTTATTCATTCTTAAAGAAAAAATTGGTGTTCTGCCTCCTCCATGTTAACCTTCGGTGACTGTGAAGTTTGAGGAATTGGACCAGTTGAAGAACGAGGTCCATAAGCTATGAATGATACATTAGGAAAAGCTTCTGCACTTTTAGGAATCTTTTGACTTGTAAAAGAATAAAAACTTGTGATTGGTACAGATGCACTGCTTCGAGGAAATTCTCCCACATAAAGGGTTGGATCTTGATTTTCCCTGGAAGAATTTTGGACTTCAAGTCAACTCTCTTGCTTCTGATTCCTTCATGAGTTCAATTGCTTTTAGTTCTTCATTCTTAAAGAAAAAATTGGTGTTCTGCCTCTTTTATGTTAACCTTCGGTGATTGTGAAGTTTAAGGAATTGGACCAGGTGAAGAACCAAGTCCATAAGCTATGAATGATAATTTAGGAAAAGTTTCAGCACTTTTGAGGAATCTCTTGACTTGTTTGAGAATAAAATGTTGCGATTGGAACAGATGTACCGCTTCGAAGAAATGCTCCCCATAAAGAGATGGATCTGGATTATCATTGGAATAATTTTGCACTTCAAGTTAAACTCTCTTTCTTCTAACTTTTTTATGAATTCAATACATGTTAGTTCTTCATTCTTAAAGAAAAAATTGGTGTTCTGCCTCCTTTATGTTAATTTTCGGTGACTGTGAAGTTTGAGGAATTGGACCAGGTGAAGAACCAGGTCCATAAGCCATGAACAATACATTAGGAAAAGCTTCAGCACTTTGAGGAATCTGTTGACTTGTTTGAGAATAAAATGTTGCTACTGGTACAGATGTACAGCTTCGAAGAAATGCTCCCCATAAAGAGTTGGATCGTGATTATCCTTGGAAGAATTTTACACTTCAAGTTAAACTATATTTCTTCTAATTTTTTAATGAATTCAATACCTGTTAGTTTTTCATTCTTAAAGAAAAAATTGGTGTTCTGCCTCCTTCATGTTAACCTTCGGTGACTGTGAAGTTTGAGGAATTGGACCAGTTGAAGAACGAGGTCCATAAGACATGAATGATACATTAGGAAAAGCTTCAGCACTTTTAAAAATCTTTTGACTTGTTTGAGAATAAAATGTTGTGATTGGTACAGATGTACTGCTTCGAGGAAATTCTTCCACATAAAGGGTTGGATATTGATTTTCCTTGGAAGAATTTTACACTTCAATTTAAACTCTCTTGCTTCTGATTTCTTCATGAGTTCAATTGCTTTTATTTCTTCATTCTTAAAGAAAAAAATTGGTGTTCTGTCTCTTTCATGTTAACCTTCATTGACTATGAAGTTTGAGGAATTGGACCAGGAGAAGAACCAGGTCCATAAGCCATGAATGATACATTAGGAAAACCTTCAGCACTTTGAGGAATCTTTTGACTTGTATAAGAATAAAATGTTGTGATTGGTACAGATGTACTGCTTCAAGGAAATTCTCCCACATAAAGAGTTGGATCTTGATTATTCTTGGAAGAATTTTGGAATTCAAGTCAAACTCTCTTGCTTTTGATTTCTTCATGAATTCAATTGCTTATAATTCTTCATTCTTAAAGAAAAAATTGGTGTTCTGCCTCCTTCATGTTAACCTTCGGTGACTGTGAAGTTTGAGGAATTGGACCAGGTGAAGAACCAGGTCCATAAGCCATGAATGATACATTAGGAAAAGCTTCAGCACTTTTGAGGAATCTCTTGACTTGTTTGAGAATAAAATGTTGCGATTGGTACAGATGTACCGCTTCGAAGAAATGCTCCCCATAAAGATTTGGATATGGATTATCCTAGGAAGAATTTTGCACTTCAAGTTAATCTCTCTTTCTTCTAATTTTTTTATGAATTCAATACCTGGTAGTTCTTCATTCATAAAGAAAAAATTGGTGTTCTTCCGCCTTCATGTTAACCTTCGGTAACTGTGAAGTTTGAGGAATTGGACCAGTTGAAGAACCAGGTCCATAAGCCATGAATGATACATTAGGAAAACCTTCAGCACTTTGAGGAATCTCTTGACTTGTTTGAGAACAAAATGTTGCTATTGGTACAGATTTACCGCTTCGAAGAAATGCTCCCCACAAACAGTGGGATCTTGATTATCCTTGGAAGAATTTTACACTTTAAGTTAAACTGTATTTCTTCTAATTTTTTAATGAATTCAATACCTGTTAGTTTTTCATTCTTAAAGAAAAAATTGGTGTTCTGCCTCCTTCATGTTAACCTTCGGTGACTGTGAAGTTTGAGGAATTGGACCAGTTGAAGAACGAGGTCCATAAGCTATGAAAGATACATTAGGAAAAGGTTCAACACTTTTAGGAATCTTTTGACTTGTAAAAGAATAAGATGTTGTGATTGGTACAAGTGTACTGCTTCGAGGAAATTCTCCCACATAAAGAGTTGGATCTTTATTATCCTTGGAAGAATTATGGAATTCAAATCAAACTCTCTTGCTTCTGATTTCTTCATGAATTCAATTGATTTTAGTTCTTCATTCTTAAAGAAAAAATTGGTGTTATGCCTCCTTCATGTTAACCTTCGGTGACTGTGAAGTTTGAGGAATTGGACCAGGTGAAGAACCAGGTCCATAAGCCATGAATGATATATTAGGAAAACCTTCAGCACTTTGAGGAATCTTTTGACTTGTATAAGGATAAGATGTTGTGATTGGTACAAGTGTACTGCTTCGAGGAAATTCTCACACATAAAGAGTTGGATCTTTATTATCCTTGGAAGAATTATGGAATTCAAATCAAACTCTCTTGCTTCTGATTTCTTCATGAATTCAATTGATTTTAGTTCTTCATTCTTAAAGAAAAAATTGGTGTTATGCCTCCTTCATGTTAACCTTCGGTGACTGTGAAGTTTGAGGAATTGGACCAGGTGAAGAACCAGGTCCATAAGCCATGAATGATACATTATGAAAAGCTTCAGCACTTTGAGGAATCTCTTGACTTGTTTTGAGAATAAAATGTTGCTATTGGTACAGATGTACCGCTTCGAAGAAATGCTCCCCATAAAGAGTTGGATCTTGATTATCCTAGGAAGAATTTTGGAATTCAAGTCAAACTCTCTTGCTTCTGATTCTTCATGAATTCAATTGCTTTTAGTTCTTCATTCTTAAATAAAAAATTAGTGTTCTGCCTCCTTTATGTTAACCTTCGGCGACTGTAAAGTTTAAGGAATTGGACCAGGTGAAGAACCAGGTCCATAAGCCGTGAATGATACATTAGGAAAAGCTTCAGCACTTTTAGTAATCTTTTGACTTGTAAAAGAAAAAAATGTTGTGATTGGTACATATGTACTGCTTCGAGGAAATTCTCCTACATAAAGGGTTGGATCTTGATTTTCCTTGGAAGAATTTTGGACTTCAAGTCAAATTCTCTTGCTTATGATTTCTTCATGAGTTCAATTGCTTTTAGTTCTTCATTCTTAAAGAAAAAATTGGTGTTCTGCCTCCTTCATGTTAACCTTCGGTGACTGTGAAGTTTGAGGAATTGGACCAGTTGAAGAACGAGGTCCATAAGCCATGAATGATACATTAGGAAAAGCTTCAGCACTTTTAGTAATCTTTTGACTTGTAAAAGAAAAAAATGTTGTGATTGGTACATATGTACTGCTTCGAGGAAATTCTCCTACATAAAGGGTTAGATCTTGATTTTCCTTGGAAGAATTTTGGACTTCAAGTCAAATTCTCTTGCTTCTGATTTCTTCATGAGTTCAATTGCTTTTAGTTCTTCATTCTTAAAGAAAAAATTGGTCTTCTGCCTCCTTCATGTTAACCTTCGGTGACTGTGAAGTTTGAGGAATTTGACCAGTTGAAGAACGAGGTCCATAAGCCATGAATGATACATAAGGAAAAACTTCAGCACTTTTAGTAATCTTAAGACTTGTAAAAGAATAAAATGTTGTGATTGGTACAGATGTACTGCTTCGAGGAAATTCTCCCACATAAAGGGTTAGATCTTGATTTTCCTTTGAAGAATTTTGGACTTCAAGTCAAAGTCTCTTGCTTCTGATTTCTTCATGAGTTCAATTGCTTTTAGTTCTTCATTCTTAAAGAAAAAATTGGTCTTCGGCCTCTTTCATGTTAACCTTCGGTGAATATGAAGTTTGAGGAATTGGACCAGGTGAAGAACCATGTCCATAAGCCATGAATGATACATTAGGAAAAACTTCAGCACTTTTAGTAATCTTAAGACTTGTAAAAGAATAAAATGTTGTGATTGGTACAGATGTACTGCTTCGAGGAAATTCTCCCACATAAATGGTTAGATCTTGATTTTCCTTGGAAGAATTTTGGACTTCAAGTCAAATTCCCTTGCTTCTGATTTCTTCATGAGTTCAATTGCTTTTAGTTCTTCATTCTTAAAGAAAAAATTGGTGTTCTGCCTCCTTCATGTTAACCTTCGGTGACTGTGAAGTTTGAGTAATTGGACCAGTTGAAGAACGAAGTCCATAAGCCATGAATGATACATTAGGAAAAGCTTCAGCACTTTTTGGAATCTTTTGTCTTGTAAAAGAATAAAATGTTGTGATTGGTACAGATGTACTGCTACGAGGAAATTCTCCCACATAAAGGGTTGGATCTTGATTTTCCTTGGAAGAATTTTGGACTTCGAGTCAAACTCTCTTGCTTCTGATTTCTTCATGAGTTCAATTGCTTTTAGTTCTTCATTCTTAAAGAAAAAATTGGTGTTCTGCCTCCTTCATGTTAACCTTCGGTGACTGTGAAGTTTGAGGAATTGGACCAGTTGAAAAAACGAGGTCCAAAAGCCATGAATGATACATTAGGAAAAGCTTCAGCACTTTTAGTAATCTTTTGACTTGTAAAAGAATAAATTGTTGTGATTGGTACAGATGTACTGCTTCGAGGAAATTCTCCCACATAAAGTGTTGGATCTTGATTTTCCTTGGAAGAATTTTGGACTTCAAGTCAAACTCTCTTACTTCTGATTTCTTCATGAGTTCAATTGCTTTTAGTTCTTCATTCTTAAAGAAAAAATTGGTGACTGTGAAGTTTGAGGAATTGGACCAGGTGAAGAACCAGGTCCATAAGCCATGAATGATACAATAAGAAAAGCTTCAGCACTTTGAGGAATCTCTTGACTTGTTTAAGAATAAAATGTTGCTATTGGTACAGATGTACCGTTTCGAAGAAATGCTCCCCATAAAGAGTTGGATCTTTATTATCCTTGGAAGAATTTTACACTTCAAGTTAAACTATATTTCTTCTAATTTTTTAATGAATTCAATACCTGTTAGTTTTTCATTTTTAAAGAAAAAATTGGTGTTCTGCCACCTTCATGTTAATCTTCGGTGACTGTGAAATTTTGAGTAATTGGACCAGTTGAAGAACGAGGTTCATAAGCCATGAATGATACATTAGGAAAAGCTTCAGCACTTTTAGGAATCTTTTGACTTGTAAAAGAATAAAATGTTGTGATTGGTACAGATGTACTGCTTCGAGGAAATTCTCCCACATAAAGGGTTGAATCTTGATTTTCCTTGGAAGAATTTTGGACTTCAAGTCAAACTCTCTTGCTTCTGATTTCTTCATGAGTTCAATTGCTTTTAGTTCTTCATTCTAAAAGAAAAAATTGGTGTTCTGCCACCTTCATGTTAACCATCAGTGACTGTGAAGTTTGAGGAATTGGACCAGGTGAAGAACCAGGTCCATAAGCCATGAATGATACATTAGGAAAAGCTTCAGCACTTTGAGGATTCTCTTGACTTGTTTCAGAATAAAATGTTGCGATTGGTACAGATGTACCGCTTCGAAGAAATGCTCCCCATAATGAGTTGGATCTAGATTATCCTTGGAAGAATTTTGCACTTCAAGTTAAACTCTCTTTCTCTTAGTTTTTTTATGAATTCAATACCTGTTAGTTCTTCATTCTTAAAGAAAAAATTGGTGTTCTGCCTCCTTCATGTTAACCTTCGGTGACTGTGAAGTTTGTGGAATTGGACCAGTTGAAGAACGAGGTCCATAAGCCATGAATGATACAATAGGAAAAGCTTCAGCACTTTTAGGAATCTTTTGTCTTGTAAAAGAATAAAATGTTGTGATTGGAATAGATGTACTGCTTCGAGGAAATTCTCCCACATAAAGGGTTGGATCTTGATTTTCCTTGGAAGAATTTTGGACTTCAAGTCAAACTCTCTTGCTTATGATTTCTTCATGAGTTCAATTGCTTTTAGTTCTTTATTCTTAAAGAAAAAATTGGTGTTCTGCCTCCTTCATGTTAACCTCCGGTGACTGCGAAGTTTGAGGAATTGGACCAGGTGAAGAACCAGGTCCATAGGCCATGAATGATACAATAAGAAAAGCTTCAGCACTTTGAGGAATCTCTTGACTTGTTTTAGAATAAAATGTTTCTATTGGTACAGATGTACCGCTTCGAAGAAATGCTCCCCATAAAGAGTTGGATCTTGATTATCCTTGGAAGAATTTTGGAATTCAAGTCAAACTCTCTTGCTTCTAATTTCTTCATGAATTCAATTGCTTTTAGTTCTTCATTCTTAAATAAAAAGTTAGTGTTCTGCCTCCTTCAAGTTAACCTTAGGTGACTGTGAAGTTTGAGGAATTGGACCAGGTGAAGAACCAGGTCCATAAGCCATGAATGATACATTAGTAAAAGCTTCAGCACTTTGAGGAATCTCTTGACTTGTTTGAGAATAAAATGTTGCGATTGGTACAGATGTACCGCTTCGAAGAAATGCTCCCCATAAAGAGTCGGATCTGGATTATCCTTGGAAGAATTTTGCACTTCAAGTTAAACTCTCTTTCTTCTAATTTTTTTATGAATTCAATACCTATTAGTTCTTCATTCTTAAAGAAAAAATTGGTGTTCTGCCTCCTTCATGTTAACCTTCGGTGACTGTGAAGTTTGAGGAATTGGACCAGTTGAAGAACGAGGTCCATAAGCCATGAATGATACATTAGGAAAAGCTTCAGCACTTTTAGGAATCTTTTGTCTTGTAAAAGAATAAAATGTTGTGAATGGAACAGATGTACTGCTTCGAGGAAATTCTCCCACATAAAGGGTTGGATCTTGATTTTCCTTGGAAGAATTTTGGACTTCAAGTCAAACTCTCTTACTTATGATTTCTTCATGAGTTCAATTGCTTTTAGTTCTTTATTCTTAAAGAAAAAATTGGTGTTCCGCCTCCTTCATGTTAACCTTCGGTGACTGTGAAGTTTGAGGAATTGGACCAGGTGAAGAACCAGGTCCATAGGCCATGAATGATACAATAAGAAAAGCTTCAGCACTTTGAGGAATCTCTTGACTTGTTTTAGAATAAAATGTTTCTATTGGTACAGATGTACCGCTTCGAAGAAATGCTCCCCATAAAGAGTTGGATCTTGATTATCCTTGGAAGAATTTTGGAATTCAAGTCAAACTCTCTTGCTTCTGATTTCTTCATGAATTCAATTGCTTTTAGTTCTTCATTCTTAAAGAAAAAGTTAGTGTTCTGCCTCCTTCATGTTAACCTTCGGTGACAGTGAAATTTGAGGAATTGGACCAGGTGAAGAACCAGGTCCATATGCCATGAATGATACATTAGTAAAAGCTTCAGCACTTTGAGGAATATCTTGACTTGTTTGAGAATAAAATGTTGCGATTGGTATTGATGTACCGCTTCGAAGAAATGCTCCCCATAAAGAGTTGGATCTGGATTATCCTTGGAAGAATTTTGCACTTCAAGTTAAACTCCCTTTCTTCTAATTTTTTTATGAATTCAATACCTGTTAGTTCTTCATTCTTAAAGAAAAAATTGGTGTTCTGCCTCCTTCATGTTAACCTTCGGTGACTGTGAAGTTTGAGGAATTGGACCAGTTGAAGAACGAGGTCCATAAGCCATGAATGATACATTAGGAAAAGCTTCAGCACTTTTAGGAATCTTTTGTCTTGTAAAAGAATAAAATGTTGTGATTGGAACAGATGTACTGCTTCGAGGAAATTCTCCCACATAAAGGGTTGGATCTTAATTTTCCTTGGAAGAATTTTGGACTTCAAGTCAAACCCTCTTGCTTCTGATTTCTTCATGAGTTCAATTGCTTTTAGTTCTTCATTCTTAAAGAAAAAATTGGTGTTCTGCCTCCTTCATGTTAACCTTCGGTGACTGTGAAGTTTGAGGAATTGGACCAGTTGAAGAACGAGGTCCATAAGCCATGAATGATACATTAGGACAAGCTTCAGCACTTTTAGGAATCTTTTGACTTGTAAAAGAATAAAATGTTGTGATTGGTACAGATGTACTGCTTCGAGGAAATTCTCCGACATAAAGTGTTGGATCTTGATTTTCCTTGGAAGAATTTTGGACTTCAAGTCAAACTCTCTTGCTTCTGATTTCTTCATGAGTTCAATTGCTTTTAGTTCTTCATTCTTAAAGAAAAAATTGGTGTTCTGCCTCCTTCATGTTAACCTTCGGTGACTGTGAAGTTTGAGGAATTGGACCAGTTGAAGAACGAGGTCCATAAGCCATGAATGATACATTAGGAAAAGCTTCAGCACTTTTAGTAATCTTTTGACTTGTAAAAGAAAAAAATGTTGTGATTGGTACATATGTACTGCTTCGAGGAAATTCTCCTACATAAAGGGTTAGATCTTGATTTTCCTTGGAAGAATTTTGGACTTCAAGTCAAATTCTCTTGCTTCTGATTTCTTCATGAGTTCAATTGCTTTTAGTTCTTCATTCTTAAAGAAAAAATTGGTCTTCTGCCTCCTTCATGTTAACCTTCGGTGACTGTGAAGTTTGAGGAATTTGACCAGTTGAAGAACGAGGTCCATAAGCCATGAATGATACATAAGGAAAAACTTCAGCACTTTTAGTAATCTTAAGACTTGTAAAAGAATAAAATGTTGTGATTGGTACAGATGTACTGCTTCGAGGAAATTCTCCCACATAAAGGGTTAGATCTTGATTTTCCTTGGAAGAATTTTGGACTTCAAGTCAAAGTCTCTTGCTTCTGATTTCTTCATGAGTTCAATTGCTTATAGTTCTTCATTCTTAAAGAAAAAATTGGTCTTCTGCCTCTTTCATGTTAACCTTCGGTGAATATGAAGTTTGAGGAATTGGACCAGGTGAAGAACCATGTCCATAAGCCATGAATGATACATTAGGAAAAACTTCAGCACTTTTAGTAATCTTAAGACTTGTAAAAGAATAAAATGTTGTGATTGGTACAGATGTACTGCTTCGAGGAAATTCTCCCACATAAATGGTTAGATCTTGATTTTCCTTGGAAGAATTTGGGACTTCAAGTCAAATTCTCTTGCTTCTGATTTCTTCATGAGTTCAATTGCTTTTAGTTCTTCATTCTTAAAGAAAAAATTGGTCTTCTGCCTCTTTCATGTTAACCTTCGGTGAATATGAAGTTTGAGGAATTGGACCAGGTGAAGAACCATGTCCATAAGCCATGAATGATACATTAGGAAAACCTTCAGCACATTGAGGAATCTTTTAACTTGTATAAGAATAAGATTTTGTGATTGGTACAGATGTACTGCTTCGAGGAAATTCTCCCACATAAAGGGTTGGATCTTGATTTTCCTTGGAAGAATTTTGGACTTCAAGTCAAACTCTCTTGCTTCTGATTTCTTCATGAGTTCAATTGCTTTTAGTTCTTCATTCTTAAAGAAAAAATTGGTGTTCTGCCTCCTTCATGTTAACCTTCGGTGACTGTGAAGTTTGAGTAATTGGACCAGTTGAAGAACGAAGTCCATAAGCCATGAATGATACATTAGGAAAAGCTTCAGCACTTTTTGGAATCTTTTGTCTTGTAAAAGAATAAAATGTTGTGATTGGTACAGATGTACTGCTTCGAGGAAATTCTCCCACATAAAGGGTTGGATCTTGACTTTCCTTGGAAGAATTTTGGACTTCGAGTCAAACTCTCTTGCTTCTGATTTCTTCATGAGTTCAATTGCTTTTAGTTCTTCATTCTTAAAGAAAAAATTGGTGTTCTGCCTCCTTCATGTTAACCTTCGGTGACTGTGAAGTTTGAGAAATTTGGACCAGTTGAAAAAACGAGGTCCAAAAGCCATGAATGATACATTAGGAAAAGCTTCAGCACTTTTAGTAATCTTTTGACTTGTAAAAGAATAAATTGTTGTGATTGGTACAGATGTACTGCTTCGAGGAAATTCTCCCACATAAAGTGTTGGATCTTGATTTTCCTTGGAAGAATTTTGGACTTCAAGTCAAACTCTCTTACTTCTGATTTCTTCATGAGTTCAATTGCTTTTAGTTCTTCATTCTTAAAGAAAAAATTGGTGACTGTGAAGTTTGAGGAATTGGACCAGGTGAAGAACCAGGTCCATAAGCCATGAATGATACAATAAGAAAAGCTTCAGCACTTTGAGGAATCTCTTGACTTGTTTGAGAATAAAATGTTGCTATTGGTACAGATGTACCGTTTCGAAGAAATGCTCCCCATAAAGAGTTGGATCTTTATTATCCTTGGAAGAATTTTACACTTCAAGTTAAACTATATTTCTTCTAATTTTTTAATGAATTCAATACCTGTTAGTTTTTCATTTTTAAAGAAAAAATTGGTGTTCTGCCTCCTTCATGTTAATCTTCGGTGACTGTGAAATTTTGAGTAATTGGACCAGTTGAAGAACGAGGTTCATAAGCCATGAATGATACATTAGGAAAAGCTTCAGCACTTTTAGGAATCTTTTGACTTGTAAAAGAATAAAATGTTGTGATTGGTACAGATGTACTGCTTCGAGGAAATTCTCCCACATAAAGGGTTGAATCTTGATTTTCCTTGGAAGAATTTTGGACTTCAAGTCAAACTCTCTTGCTTCTGATTTCTTCATGAGTTCAATTGCTTTTAGTTCTTCATTCTAAAAGAAAAAATTGGTGTTCTGCCACCTTCATGTTAACCATCAGTGACTGTGAAGTTTGAGGAATTGGACCAGGTGAAGAACCAGGTCCATAAGCCATGAATGATACATTAGGAAAAGCTTCAGCACTTTGAGGATTCTCTTGACTTGTTTCAGAATAAAATGTTGCGATTGGTACAGATGTACCGCTTCGAAGAAATGCTCCCCATAATGAGTTGGATCTAGATTATCCTTGGAAGAATTTTGCACTTCAAGTTAAACTCTCTTTCTCTTAGTTTTTTTATGAATTCAATACCTGTTAGTTCTTCATTCTTAAAGAAAAAATTGGTGTTCTGCCTCCTTCATGTTAACCTTCGGTGACTGTGAAGTTTGTGGAATTGGACCAGTTGAAGAACGAGGTCCATAAGCCATGAATGATACAATAGGAAAAGCTTCAGCACTTTTAGGAATCTTTTGTCTTGTAAAAGAATAAAATGTTGTGATTGGAATAGATGTACTGCTTCGAGGAAATTCTCCCACATAAAGGGTTGGATCTTGATTTTCCTTGGAAGAATTTTGGACTTCAAGTCAAACTCTCTTGCTTATGATTTCTTCATGAGTTCAATTGCTTTTAGTTCTTTATTCTTAAAGAAAAAATTGGTGTTCTGCCTCCTTCATGTTAACCTTCGGTGACTGCGAAGTTTGAGGAATTGGACCAGGTGAAGAACCAGGTCCATAGGCCATGAATGATACAATAAGAAAAGCTTCAGCACTTTGAGGAATCTCTTGACTTGTTTTAGAATAAAATGTTTCTATTGGTACAGATGTACCGCTTCGAAGAAATGCTCCCCATAAAGAGTTGGATCTTGATTATCCTTGGAAGAATTTTGGAATTCAAGTCAAACTCTCTTGCTTCTAATTTCTTCATGAATTCAATTGCTTTTAGTTCTTCATTCTTAAATAAAAAGTTAGTGTTCTGCCTCCTTCATGTTAACCTTCGGTGACTGTGAAGTTTGAGGAATTGGACCAGGTGAAGAACCAGGTCCATAAGCCATGAATGATACATTAGTAAAAGCTTCAGCACTTTGAGGAATCTCTTGACTTGTTTGAGAATAAAATGTTGCGATTGGTACAGATGTACCGCTTCGAAGAAATGCTCCCCATAAAGAGTTGGATCTGGATTATCCTTTGAAGAATTTTGCACTTCAAGTTAAACTCTCTTTCTTCTAATTTTTTTATGAATTCAATACCTGTTAGTTCTTCATTCTTAAAGAAAAAATTGGTGTTCTACCTCCTTCATGTTAACCTTCGGTGACTGTGAAGTTTGAGGAATTGGACCAGTTGAAGAACGAGGTCCTTAAGCCATGAATGATACATTAGGAAAAGCTTCAGCACTTTTAGGAATCTTTTGTCTTGTAAAAGAATAAAATGTTGTGAATGGAACAGATGTACTGCTTCGAGGAAATTCTCCCACATAAAGGGTTGGATCTTGATTTTCCTTGGAAGAATTTTGGACTTCAAGTCAAACTCTCTTACTTATGATTTCTTCATGAGTTCAATTGCTTTTAGTTCTTTATTCTTAAAGAAAAAATTGGTGTTCCGCCTCCTTCATGTTAACCTTCGGTGACTGTGAAGTTTGAGGAATTGGACCAGGTGAAGAACCAGGTCCATAGGCCATGAATGATACAATAAGAAAAGCTTCAGCACTTTGAGGAATCTCTTGACTTGTTTTAGAATAAAATGTTTCTATTGGTACAGATGTACCGCTTCGAAGAAATGCTCCCCATAAAGAGTTGGATCTTGATTATCCTTGGAAGAATTTTGGAATTCAAGTCAAACTCTCTTGCTTCTGAATTCTTCATGAATTCAATTGCTTTTAGTTCTTCATTCTTAAAGAAAAAATTAGTGTTCTGCATCCTTCATGTTAACCTTCGGTGACTGTGAAGTTTGATGAATTGGACCAGGTCCATAAGCCATTAATGATACATTAGTAAAAGCTTCAGCACTTTGAGGAATCTCTTGACTTGTACAGATGTACCGCTTCGAAGAAATGCTCCCCATAAAGAGTTGGATCTGGATTATCCTTGGAAGAATTTTGCAATTCAACTTAAACTCTCTTTCTTCTAATTTTTTTATGAATTCAATAGCTGTTAGTTCTTCATTCTAAAAGAAAAAATTGGTGTTCTGCCTCCTTCATGTTAACCTTCGGTGACTGTGAAGTTTGAGGAATTGGACCAGGTGAAGAACCAGGTCCATAAGCCATGAATGATACATTAAGAAAAGCTTCAGCACTTTGAGCAATCTCTTGACTTGTTTGAGAATAAAATGTTTCTATTGGTACAGATGTACCGCTTCGAAGAAATGCTCCCCATAAAGAGTTGGATCTTGATTATCCTTAGAAGAATTTTACACTTCAAGTTTAACTATATTTCTTCTAATTTTATAATGAATTCAATACTTGTTAGTTTTTCATTCTTAAAGAAAAAATTGGTGTTCTGCCTCCTTCATGTTAACCTTCGGTGACTGTGAAGTTTGGGGAATTGGACCAGTTGAAGAACGAGGTCCATAAGCCATGATTGATACATTAGGAAAAGCTTCAGCACTTTTAGGAATCTTTTGACTTGTAAAAGAATAAAATGTTGTGATTGGTACAGATGTACTGCTTCGAGGAAATTCTCCCACATAAAGTGTTGGATCTTGATTTTCCTTGGAAGAATTTTGGACTTCAAGTCAAACTCTCTTGCTTCTGATTTCTTCATGAGTTCAAGTGCTTTTAGTTCTTCATTCTTAAAGAAAAAATTGGTGTTCTGCCTCTTTCATGTTAACCTTCGGTGACTGTGAAGTTTGAGGAATTGGACCAGGTGAAGAACCAGGTCCGTAAGCCATGAATGATACATTAGGAAAACCTTCAGCACTTTGAGGAATCTTTTAACTTGTATAAGAATAAGATGTTGTGTTTGGTACAGATGTACTGCTTCGAGGAAATTCTCCCACATAAAGAATTGGATCTTGATTATCCTTGGAAGAATTTTGGAATTCAAGTCAAACTCTCTTGCTTCTGATTTCTTCATGAATTCAATTGCTTTAAGTTCTTCATTCTTAAAGAAAAAATTGGTGTTCTTCCTCCTTCATGTTAACCTTCGGTGACTGTGAAGTTTGAGGAATTGGACCAGGTGAAGAAC
Source organism: Bidens hawaiensis (assembly GCF_021521415.1). NCBI lineage: Eukaryota > Viridiplantae > Streptophyta > Magnoliopsida > Asterales > Asteraceae > Bidens > Bidens hawaiensis. The sequence continues at coordinate 188,275 of NW_027495623.1, read as the reverse complement.
CAGGTCCATAAGCCATGAATGATACATTAAGAAAAGCTTCAGCACTTTGAGGAATCTCTTGACTTGTTTGAGAATAAAATGTTTCTATTGGTACAGATGTACCGCTTCGAAGAAATGCTCCCCATAAAGAGTTGGATCTTGATTATCCTTAGAAGAATTTTACACTTCAAGTTTAAGTATATTTCTTCTAATTTTATAATGAATTCAATACATGTTAGTTTTTCATTCTTAAAGAAAAAATTGGTGTTCTGCCTCCTTCATGTTAACCTTTGGTGACTGTGAAGTTTGAGGAATTGGACCAGTTGAAGAACGAGGTCCATAAGCCATGAATGATACATTAGGAAAAGCTTCAGCACTTTTAGGAATCTTTTGACTTGTAAAAGAATAAAATGTTGTGATTGGTACAGATGTACTGCTTCGAGGAAATTCTACCACATAAAGTGTTGGATCTTGATTTTCCTTGGAAGAATTTTGATCTTCAAGTCAAACTCTCTTGCTTCAGATTTCTTCATGAGTTCAATTGCTTTTAGTTCTTCATTCCTAAAGAAAAAATTGGTGTTCTGCCACTTTCATGTTAACCTTCGGTGACTATGAAGTTTGAGGAATTGGACCAGGTGAAGAACCAGGTCCATAAGCCATGAATGATACATTAGGAAAACCTTCAGCACTTTGAGGAATCTTTTGACTTGCATAAGAATAAGATGTTGTGATTGGTACAGATGTACTGCTTCGAGGAAATTCTCCCACATAAAGAGTTGGATCTTGATTATCCTTGGAAAAATTTTGGAATTCAAGTCAAACTCTCTTGCTTCTGATTTCTTCATGAATTCAATTGCATTTAGTTCTTCATTCTTAAAGAAAAAATTGGTGTTCTTCCTCCTTCATGTTAACCTTCAGTGACTGTGAAGTTTGAGGAATTGGACCAGGTGAAGAACCAGGTCCATAAGCCATGAATGATACATTAAGAAAAGCTTCAGCACTTTGAGGAATCTCTTGACTTGTTTGAGAATAAAATGTTTCTATTGGTTCAGATGTACCGCTTCGAAGAAATGCTCCCCATAAAGAGTTGGATCTTGATTATCCTTTGAAGAATTTTACACTTCAAGTTTAACTATATTTCTTCTAATTTTATAATGAATTCAATACCTGTTAGTTTTTCATTCTTAAAGAAAAAATTGGTGTTCTGCCTCCTTCATGTTAACCTTCGGTGACTGTGAAGTTTGAGGAATTGGACCAGTTGAAGAACGAGGTCCATAAGCCATGAATGATACATTAGGAAAAGCTTCAGCACTTTTAGGAATCTTTTGACTTGTAAAAGAATAAAATGTTGTGATTGGAACAGATGTACTGCTTCGAGGAAATTCTCCCACATAAAGGGTTGGATCTTGATTTTCCTTGGAAGAATTTTGGACTTCAAGTCAAACTCTCTTGCTTCTGATTTCTTCATGAGTTCAATTGCTTTTAGTTCTTCATTCTTAAAGAAAAAATTGGTGTTCTGCCTCTTTCATGTTAACCTTCGGTGACTGTGAAGTTTGAGGAATTGGACCAGGTGAAGAACCAGGTCCGTAAGCCATGAATGATACATTAGGAAAACCTTCAGCACTTTGAGGAATCTTTTGACTTGTATAAGAATAAGATGTTGTGATTGGTACAGATGTACTGCTTCGAGGAAATTCTCCCACATAAAGAGTTGGATCTTGATTATCCTTGGAAGAATTTTGGAATTCAAGTCAAACTCTCTTGCTTCTGATTTCTTCATGAATTCAATTGCTTTTAGTTCTTCATTCTTAAAGAAAAAGTTGGTGTTCTTCCTCCTTCATGTTAACCTTCGGTGACTGTGAAGTTTGAGGAATTGGACCAGGTGAAGAACCAGGTCCATATGCCATGAATGGTACATTAAGAAAAGCTTCAGCATTTTGAGGAATCTCTTGACTTGTTTGAGAATAAAATGTTTCTATTGGTACAGATGTACCGCTTCGAAGAAATGCTCCCCATAAAGAGTTGGATCTTGATTATCCTTAGAAGAATTTTACACTTCATGTTTAACTATATTTCTTCTAATTTTATAATGAATTCAATACCTGTTAGTTTTTCATTCTTAAAGAAAAAATTGGTGTTCTGCCTCTTTCATGTTAACCTTCGGTGACTGTGAAGTTTGGGGAATTGGACTAGGTGAAGAACCAGGTCCGTAAGCCATGAATGATACATTAGGAAAACCTTAAGCACTTTGAGGAATCTTTTGACTTGTATAAGAATAAGATGTTGTGATTGGTACAGATGTAGTGCTTCGAGGAAATTCTCCCACATAAAGAGTTGGATCTTGATTATCCTTGGAAGAATTTTGGAATTCAAGTCAAACTCTCTTGCTTCTGATTTCTTCATGAATTCAATTGCTTTTAGTTCTTCATTCTTAAAGAAAAAATTGGTGTTCTTCCTCCTTCATGTTAACCTTCGGAGACTGTGAAGTTTGAGGAATTGGACCAGGTGAAGAACCAGGTCCATAAGCCACGAATGATACATTAAGAAAAGCTTCAGCACTTTGAGGAATCTCTTGACTTGTTTGAGAATAAAATGTTTCTATTGGTACAGATGTACTGTAACATCCCGAAATTTAACCCGCTGACCAAAATCTATTTTTCGTAAATAAATTATATTTTTTATTATTTTAAAAGATTCCAGATATTTTATTTAAAGTTATTTTATAAAAGTTTTTAGAAAAATGTTTCGTTTTATAAATTTTATGAACTCGACCCGTCTTGACCCGTAGGAAAAAAAAAAAAAAAAAAAAAAAAAAAAACCAACCCGAGCCAAAACCCGAACCCAAGAAACCGAGTATATAAACGTAAGTTCAAGACAACTCCCCCATTTTCTCTTCTTCTCTCCCACTCCCACACCCAAGCGCTCTCATTCTAGAGAGAGAAGCTAGAGAGAGAAAGTGTTCAAAACGCAAATCCGAGCCCGGAATCTTGTAGCAATTCGTTTTTGGTAAGTCCCTCTCGAAAATTATCCGTTTTCATAACCATTTTCGGCCTCAAATCGAGCAAAAACACCCATTTTTGTTTCTAGAGTTTTCGGGTCAAAAACCGTCTTGTTTTGGTGTCAAAATGCAGGTCTTTGTGTATAAAAACACTAGGAATCATTAGTTCTTTCAATCCCGAGCATTTCCATGTCAAAAACTTCGATTTTGGGTGAAAAATCATGAAAATCGCGAAATCCCGTAGGTTTCTCCGTCGCCCGGCTTGAAGGCGTCGACTCAAGACTCATTCGGTCGAACCAGTCGACCGAACCAGTCCATTCGACCGAATTGGGAAGCAACCGAATGGTCTCCACCTCATTCGACTGAATGAGCTTCGTATTCAACCGAACGAGTGTCTATTCGACCGAACAAGTGTCATGTTCGACCGAACGAGTTTTCCCAGCTGGTTCGACCGAGTGTGTGTCTAGTTCGATCGAGTGTGCCTCAGATTCGACCGAATGTGTGCCTATTCGACCGAATCAAGCCAGAACCAAGCTGTTTTCGTCTTTAAAACCTAGTTTTTTGCTCAAGGTCGCGTAAGCTCGTTTTCTTAGACTTATAACGCGTTGTTAACCTTATATATATGTCCAATTCTAGGCTAAGGAGATCTATTGTAGCACCATCCTAACCCGAGATCAAGGTGAGTTCATAACCCCTTTTTAACTGTATTGCTTTATCAAACCACGGGGTGGAAATATGCAAAAACACTTTACTTCAAAACCTTTCCACACTGTTTTCTCTGCTTTTACACGCTTTCACTTATAACTTAATGTAATGTAAGCACTATCACAATTATTTTACTTACTCTATAAATTGTAACTTCACTATGAACTGCTTCCCTATGAACTGTTACTTTATGAACTGTTGCACTATACACGTTTGCTCTACACGTTATTGTACTATGAACTATATGCTCCCTACACTGTCGCTCTATGAACTACGGCCACTATCTTGACTGCTTTGGGTATCCTGCGGGACCCATGTAAGGCTCATCTAACCAACACTGACTCGACGGCCTTGGATTCTGTGTGAATCCATGTAAGTCTCGTATTCCTCGCGTGGCCTCTTATGTGTATTATGTGTTATTACTTGCTCTTTTGGTCTATCTGTTATGTGCAATTATCTCGAGTATTATGAACTATTGCGTTGCCTCACACACATCGTAACTCTGGACTCTCCTCTCCACTCAATGACCCACGTGCACGCTTTTCGCGCACTATTATGAACTGTAATGATCGATGTACCCGCACTACGCTTTTACTTATGATCTGTCTTCTCACTTTGGATTTATAAACCAAAAAGCACAACAAAATATGCTGTAGGAGTGGTGGGTTAGCCGCTGGTACACCCTATATATAAACCCCTACAACCTATTTTGGTGCGCTTGTTCTTTTTCTAACTATTTTTCCTAAAAACCGGGATCATACTCAAACATGGTAGAACAAGTTGTAGGAGTGGTGGGTTAGCCGCTGGTACACCCTATATATAAACCCCTACAACTTGGTCTAGCATGCTTGTGTATGAAATCCCTTTTTCTTTTTACCACAAACTTATGTTCTCACTCAACTATTTTTGTAGTTGACGTTTTCCTGCATATTTTCAGGTAATGCTGATAGATGAAGAACAGGGATTTCTAGATGGCCTTAGGAGAAGACCGAAGGCGTAGTATTAGATTTAGTATCTGTTGGACAATTGTGGTGTTATTTGTATCTTTTGAACAATGTAACTTGAATATTTATGTATGCATTTCATTTAGACTCTTAACCTGTGTTATGGCTTATTCAATCTGCGACTTCGTCCACGCCCTTGGCTTTCCGCCTTTGGCCGGGGGTGTGACAGATTGGTATCAGAGCCCAAGGTTATAGAGAATTAGGTATGACCTAGACTATAACTTAGGGACCATACTCTGGATAGTTTCATGCATCACTTGCACATATCACACTTGCTTACTTGCCAACTATTTACTTGCTACTTGCTTACATGTTTATCTGTTTAATCGCTTGTCTCTCCACTCTGATCTATGTTCGAGCATGATGCCACACATCACTATATCGCCACTTGTATCACATCTACACATTGTTTGCTTATCTTGTGATCGCCTTACTCTATTGCTATATCCTCGATGTATCTCTTTTGCACTTGTCTCTCATTTTGTCTATTCCCAGAATGCCTCCCCGACGCGCTGATAACACTGACCCTGCCGAGCTGGCCAACATTATCGCACAGCAGATAGCTGCTGTTCTTCCTGGAATGGTGACCCAAATCGCCCAGACCATGCAAGAGGGAGTTCAACCCGCTGCAAACCAAGACCAGAACCCGAACGCTAATGCAACCGATCGACACTACAAGGCCTTCCAAAGTGCCCGACCGACGAACTTCGAAGGATCTGAAGGCGCTGCTGGTCTTCTACAATGGTTCGAAAAGATGGAAGTTACGTTCGATATCGTTGCTTGCCCGGAAAATCTGAGAGTCCGCTATGCTGCAAGTATGTTCCTCAAGCGCGCTCTAAACTGGTGGAACAACGAAGTCAGAACTCGTGGCCGTGAAGCTGCCAACGCTTTGCCCTGGACCGAATTCAAGGAAGTCGTCACCCGAGAGTTCGTACCCCGTAGCGAGCAACAGAAGCTCGAAGCAGAGTTTTGGGAACATAAGATGGAAGGGGCTGACTACCAAGGATACACCGAACGTTACCACGAGCTCGCCCTTTTGGTACCACATATGGTTACTCCCGCAGAACGTGCTGTTGAAGCTTACATCCGTGGCCTTCCCGATTGCATGCGCGCCATCCTCATCGCAGCTGATCCCCAGACGGTCCAAGCCGCTGTTCACCTCACCGCTCTTGTGGCCCAGAGCCTAATCAAAGCCGGCCAACTATCTGACGAACCGAATCGCAAGAAGCAGAAGGTCCTTGCCGCCACCACTACTGTCACTCAAGCTGTTCCCCTGAACACAGTTGCTCCTGATGCCTCCAACAGACCCCGAGCGGGATACGCCGGTGCCCATCCCAAATGCCACACGTGCCAACGTCATCACCCCCAGGGAGTCCAATGCTACAGATGCACAAATTGTGGACGACTCGGCCACCTAGCTAATACCTGCAGATCTGCACCTGCCGCCGCCAACAACGCCGCCTCCAACGCGAGAGCCTGTTACGAGTGTGGAGCCACCGATCACCTCAGGAATCGCTGCCCCCGCATCACCGTCGAGATTCCTCCTGCAAGAGGACGCGTTTACAGGATCGGAGCCGCCGCAGCCCAGCAAGATCAAGACGCCGCTCCAGGTATGTTCTCTTCCTTTCCTTTCGACACGATTCTAACCCTTTTCTCCTTGCTCTCTTCTTACGACTTTAACCCTTGCCGGAGCTGCTCGCCTTTGACCCCTACACGCCCGCACAACTAGTTTAACTCGAATTCTTGACAACACCACTTATGATCAACACACTTTCCACTATTATCACTACTACACTTTGTACACTAAGCACTATTACACGAACCACGCACAAACGCAATGCTCTCGTATCCCTCACACTATGACCAACGAGCAAACGTGCTTCACGACCGATCGAACTATTTACGCATTATACTGCTGCCGCTTATGTGATTGCCTGGTTATGTGATTATGTGTAGAGTTTTCCCTTAAGCACTTACGCGATGGAGTGACAGTTGCAAGGACGATGCAAGGTGAAATAACGATTATAGTCCGGAATATAATTGTTAAGTCACAGGTGCGTACGTATGCAGATGTTCCATCATGGTACTGTGAGTCCTGAGCCCAATATTCGTGGAGTAAGGGCTACTCAAAGAATGTCGAAGGAGTGGTGGGTACGCCGCTGGTACACCCTATATATAAACCCCTTCGGCAGGGCGTGTGTAGTTCTGAAGCGGGTATTGGAGGTAGGGACTTGTGGTAGTAAAGTGTGTCGCAAGTCTTGAACCCAATGGCAGTTGAGAGAGTATTCAAGGAATGTTGTAGGAGTGGTGGGTACGCCGCTGGTACACCCTATATATAAACTCCTACAACTGGAATTGAATATGATCGAATACGAAAATTGGAAATTTAGGGCTTGTGAGGGGAGTAGGAGTGTCACCGTGAGTCCTAGTCCATGATCAGCGGAAAGGAACATTCGGGTAAAGTTGAAGGGGTGGTGGGTTAGCCGATGGTACACCCTATACATAAACCCCTTCAGCAGTACGTGGATGCGCCCGAAGCAAGTCTTGTGTGAATGCTCATAGTTTTGTGTTTGGATGAACTAAGTTGCTCTAATCACTAGGATCGCGAATGGACTATTTATGCTCATGAACTCACTATTTGAACCACTATGCGCAATTAATTTTCTCTCTTGGATTGATTACTCTATCTCGAACCAAGTTATCTCATGCTCAAATTTCATGATATTTAAAAGTTAATATAGGCCATTTGGACGTTATGCATGGAAAGGAGAAATTCTCAAATTACGATGAGGGAGTGGTGGGTTAGCCGATGGTACACCCTATATATAAGCCCCCTCCTCGTTAATTTGCGAATCCATGAAAGTGCACATCAAAAGAATGACCTGTATTGATTTGGTAGAATCTATTTCATAAGTTGGACCGTGTGCTTGAATTTCGGGACGAAATTCCCTAAAGTTGGGGAGACTGTAACATCCCGAAATTTAACCCGCTGACCAAAATCTATTTTTCGTAAATAAATGATATTTTTTTATTATTTTAAAAGATTCCAGATATTTTATTTAAAGTTATTTTATAAAAGTTTTTAGAAAAATGTTTCGTTTTATAAATTTTATGAACTCGACCCGTCTTGACCCGTAGGAAAAAAAAAAAAAAAAAAACCAACCCGAGCCAAAACCCGAACCCAAGAAACCGAGTATATAAACGTAAGTTCAAGACAACTCCCCCATTTTCTCTTCTTCTCTCCCACTCCCACACCCAAGCGCTCTCATTCTAGAGAGAGAAGCTAGAGAGAGAAAGTGTTCAAAACGCAAATCCGTGCCCGGAATCTTGTAGCAATTCGTTTTTGGTAAGTCCCTCTCGAAAATCATCCGTTTTCATAACCATTTTCGGCCTCAAATCGAGCAAAAACACCCATTTTCGTTTCTAGAGTTTTCGGGTCAAAAACCGTCTTGTTTTGGTGTCAAAATGCAGGTCTTTGTGTATAAAAACACTAGGAATCATTAGTTCTTTCAATCCCGAGCATTTCCATGTCAAAAACTTCGATTTTGGGTGAAAAATCATGAAAATCGCGAAATCCCGTAGGTTTCTCCGTCGCCCGGCTTGAAGGCGTCGACTCAAGACTCATTCGGTCGAACCAGTCGACCGAACCGGTCCATTCGACCGAATTGGGAAGCAACCGAATGGTCTCCACCTCATTCGACCGAATGAGCTTCGTATTCGACCGAACGAGTGTCTATTCGACCGAACAAGTGTCATGTTCGACCGAACGAGTTTTCCCAGCTGGTTCGACCGAGTGTGTGTCTAGTTCGATCGAGTGTGCCTCAGATTCGACCGAATGTGTGCCTATTCGACCGAATCAAGCCAGAACCAAGCTGTGTTCGTCTTTAAAACCTAGTTTTTTGCTCGAGGTCGCGTAAGCTCGTTTTCTTAGACTTATAACGCGTTGTTAACCTTATATATATGTCCAATTCTAGGCTAAGGAGATCTATTGTAGCACCATCCTAACCCGAGATCAAGGTGAGTTCATAACCCCTTTTTAACTGTATTGCTTTATCAAACCACGGGGTGGAAATATGCAAAAACACTTTACTTCAAAACCTTTCCACACTGTTTTCTCTGCTTTTACACGCTTTCACTTATAACTTAATGTAATGTAAGCACTATCACAATTATTTTACTTACTCTATAAATTGTAACTTCACTATGAACTGCTGCCCTATGAACTGTTACTTTATGAACTGTTGCACTATACACGTTTGCTCTACACGTTATTGTACTATGAACTATATGCTCCCTACACTGTCGCTCTATGAACTACGGCCACTATCTCGACTGCTTTGGGTATCCTGCGGGACCCATGTAAGGCTCATCTAACCAACACTGACTCGACGGCCTTGGATTCTGTGTGAATCCATGTAAGTCTCGTATTCCTCGCGTGGCCTCTTATGTGTATTATGTGTTATTACTTGCTCTTTTGGTCTATCTGTTATGTGCAATTATCTCGAGTATTATGAACTATTGCGTTGCCTCACACACATCGTAACTCTGGACTCTCCTCTCCACTCAATGACCCACGTGCACGCTTTTCGCGCACTATTATGAACTGTAATGATCGATGTACCCGCACTACGCTTTTACTTATGATCTGTCTTCTCACTTTGGATTTATAAACCAAAAAGCACAACAAAATATGCTGTAGGAGTGGTGGGTTAGCCGCTGGTACACCCTATATATAAACCCCTACAACCTATTTTGGTGCGCTTGTTCTTTTTCTAACTATTTTTCCTAAAAACCGGGATCATACTCAAACATGGTAGAACAAGTTGTAGGAGTGGTGGGTTAGCCGCTGGTACACCCTATATATAAACCCCTACAACTTGGTCTAGCATGCTTGTGTATGAAATCCCTTTTTCTTTTTACCACAAACTTATGTTCTCACTCAACTATTTTTGTAGTTGACGTTTTCCTGCATATTTTCAGGTAATGCTGATAGATGAAGAACAGGGATTTCTAGATGGCCTTAGGAGAAGACCGAAGGCGTAGTATTAGATTTAGTATCTGTTGGACAATTGTGGTGTTATTTGTATCTTTTGAACAATGTAACTTGAATATTTATGTATGCATTTCATTTAGACTCTTAACCTGTGTTATGGCTTATTCAATCTGCGACTTCGTCCACGCCCTTGGCTTTCCGCCTTTGGCCGGGGGTGTGACATGTACCGCTTCGAAGAAATGCACCCCATAAAGAGTTGGATCTTGATTATCCTTTGAAGAATTTTACACTTCAAGTTTAACTATATTTCTTCCAATTTTATAATGAATTCAATACCTGTTAGTTTTTCATTCTTAAAGAAAAAATTGGTGTTCTGCCTCCTTCATGTTAACCTTCGGTGACTGTGAAGTTTGAGGAATTGGACCAGTTGAAGAACGAGGTCCATAAGCCATGAATGATATATTAGGAAAAGCTTCAGCACTTTTAGGAATCTTTTGACATGTAAAAGAATAAAATGTTGTGATTGGTACAGATGTACTGCTTCGAGGAAATTCTCCCACATAAAGTGTTGGATCTTGATTTTCCTTGGAAGAATTTTGGACTTCAAGTCAAACTCTCTTGCTTCTGATTTCTTCATGAGTTCAATTGCTTTTAGTTCTTCATTCTTAAAGAAACAATTGGTGTTCTGCCTCTTTCATGTTAACCTTCGGTGACTGTGAAGTTTGAGGAATTGGACGAGGTGAAGAACCAGGTCCGTAAGCCATGAATGATACATTAGGAAAACCTTCAGCACTTTGAGGAATCTTTTGACTTGTATAAGAATAAGACGTTGTGATTGGTACAGATGTACTGCTTCGAGGAAATTCTCCCACATAAAGAGTTGGATCTTGATTATCCTTGGAAGAATTTTGGAATTCAAGTCAAACTGTCTTGCTTCTGATTTCTTCATGAATTCAATTGCTTTTAGTTCTTCATTCTTAAAGAAAAAATTGGTGTTCTTCCTCCTTCATGTTAACCTTCGGTGACTGTGAAGTTTGAGGAATTGGACCAGGTGAAGAACCAGGTCCATAAGCCATGAATGATACATTAAGAAAAGCATCAGCACTTTGAGGATCTCTTGACTTGTTTGAGAATAAAATGTTTCTATTGGTACAGATGTACCGCTTCGAAGAAATGCTCCCCATAAAGAGTTGGATCTTGATTATCCTTGGAAGAATTTAACACTTCAAGTTTAACTATATTTCCTCTAATCTTTTAATGAATTCAATACCTGTTAGTTTTTCATTCTTAAAGAAAAAATTGGTGTTCTGCCTCCTTCATGTTAACCTTCGGTGACTGTGAAGTTTGAGGAATTGGACCAGTTGAAGAACGAGGTCCATAAGCCATGAATGATACATTAGGAAAAGCTTCAGCACTTTTAGGAATCTTTTGACTTGTAAAAGAATAAAATGTTGTGATTGGTACAGATGTACTGCTTCGAGGAAATTCTACCACATAAAGGGTTGGATCTTGATTTTCCTTGGTAGAATTTTGGACTTCAAGTCAAACTCTCTTGCTTCTGATTTCTTCATGAGTTCAATTGCTTTTAGTTCTTCATTCTTAAAGAAAAAATTGGTGTTCTGCCTCTTTCATGTTAACCTTCGGTGACTGTGAAGTTTGAGGAATTGGACCAGGTGAAGAACCAGGTCCGTATGCCATGAATGATACATTAGGAAAACCTTCAACACTTTGAGGAATATTTTAACTTGTATAAGAATAAGATGTTGTGATTGGTACAGATGTACTGCTTCGAGGAAATTCACCTACATAAAGAGTTGGATCTTGATTATCCTTGGAAGAATTTTGGACTTCAAGTCAAACTCTCTTGCTTCTGATTTCTTCATGAATTCAATATCTTTTAGTTCTTCATTCTTAAAGAAAAAATTGGTGTTTTGCCTCCTTCATGTTAACCTTCGTTGACCGTGAAGTTTGTGGAATTGGACCAGGTGAAGAACTAGGTCCATAAGCCATGAATGATACATTAAGAAAAGCTTCAGCACTTTGAGGAATCTCTTGACTTGTTTGAGAATAAAATGTTGCTATTGGTACAGATGTACCGCTTCGAAGAAATACCCCCCATAAAGAGTTGGATCTTGATAATCCTTGGAAGAATTTTGAAATTCAAGTCAAACTCTCTTGCTTCTGCTTTCTTCATGAATTCAATTGCTTTTAGTTCTTCATTCTAAAAGAAAAAATTAGTGTTCTGCCTCCTTCAAGTTAATCTTCGGTTACTGTGAAGTTTGAGGAATTGGACCAGGTGAAGAACCAGGTCCATAAGCCATGAATGTTACATTAGGAAAAGGTTCAGCACTTTGAGGAATCTCATGACATGTTTGAGAATAAAATGTTGCGATTGGTACAGATGTACCGCTTCGAAGAAATGCTCCCCATAAAGAGTTGAATCTTTTTTATCCTTGGAAGAATTTTGCACTTCAAGTTAAACTCTCTTTCTTCTAATTTTTTATGAATTCAATAACTGTTAATATTTCATTCTTAAAGAAAAAATTGGTGTTCTGCCTCCTTCATGTTAACCTTCGTTGACTGTGAAGTTTGAGGAATCGGACCAAGTGAAGAACCAGGTCCATAAGCCATGAATGATACATTAGGAAAAGCTTCAGCACTTTGAGGAATCTCTTGACTTGTTTGAGAATAAAATGTTTCTATTGGTACAGATGTACCGCTTCGAAGAAATGCTCCCCATAAAGAGTTGGATCTTGATTATCCTTGGAAGAATTTTACACTTCAAGTTTAACTATATTTCCTCTAATCTTTTAATGAATTCAATACCTGTTAGTTTTTCATTCTTAAAGAAAAAATTGGTGTTCTGCCTCCTTCATGTTAACCTTCGGTGACTGTGAAGTTTGAGGAATTGGACCAGTTGAAGAACGAGGTCCATAAGCCATGAATGATACATTAGGAAAAGCTTCAGCACTTTTAGGAATCTTTTGACTTGTAAAAGAATAAAATGTTGTGATTGGTACAGATGTACTGCTTCGAGGAAATTCTCCCACATAAAGTGTTGGATCTTGATTTTCCTTGGAAGAATTTTGGACTTCAAGACAAACTCACTTGCTTATGATTTCTTCATGAGTTCAATACCTGTTAGTTTTTCATTCTTAAAGAAAAAATTGGTGTTCTGCCTCCTTCATGTTAACCTTCGGTGACTGTGAAGTTTGAGGAATTGGAACAGTTGAAGAACGAGGTCCATAGGCCATGAATGATACATTAGGAAAAGCTTCAGCACTTTTAGGAATCTTTTGACTTGTAAAAGAATAAAATGTTGTGATTGGTACAGATGTACTGTTTCGAGGAAATTCTCCCACATAAAGTGTTGGATCTTGATTTTCCTTGGAAGAATTTTGGACTTCAAGACAAATTCTCTTGCTTCTGATTTCTTCATGAGTTCAATTGCTTTTAGTTCTTCATTCTTAAAGAAAAAATTGGTGTTCTGCCTCTTTCATGTTAACCTTCGGTGACTGTGAAGTTTGAGGAATTGGACCAGGTGAAGAACCAGGTCCGTAAGCCATGAATGATACATTAGGAAAACCTTCAGCACTTTGAGGAATCTTTTGACTTGCATAAGAATAAGATGTTGTGATTGGTAGATGTACTGCTTCGAGGAAATTCTCCCACATAAAGAGTTGGATCTTGATTATCCTTGGAAGAATTTTGGAATTCAAGTCAAACTCTCTTGCTTCTGATTTCTTCATGAATTCAATTGCTTTTAGTTCTTCATTCTTAAAGAAAAAATTGGTGTTCTGCCACCTAAATGTTAACCTTCGGTGACTGTGAAGTTTGAGGAATTGGACCAGGTGAAGAACCAGGTCCATAAGCCATGAATGATACATTAAGAAAAGCTTCAGCACTTTGAGGAATCTCTTGACTTGTTTGAGAATAAAATGTTCCTATTGGTACAGATGTACCGCTTCGAAGAAATGCTCCCCATAAAGAGTTGGATCTTGATTATCCTTAGAAGAATTTTACACTTCAAGTTTAAGTATATTTCTTCTAATTTTATAATGAATTCAATACCTGTTAGTTTTGATGGGTTTTATACAAGATTATCAAAGTTCAAGTTAACCATATTTAACATGAAAACGCAACGGAAGCTAAGATTTTAAAACTTGTTATGAACATACCATTATGTTAAAACTAAAACCCAAAGAACAAGGATCAATATTACAAGAACAAGATGCTCACAAAAGTAAATTGTACCTTCTTATACCTTATGAGAAGATGTAGGTGGATGAAGAAGATGATGTCTTCAAATGGCAAGGTTGCAAAGGAGAAACCCTCAAGCTTTGTATACCCCAAGCTTTGAGCAACAACACCAACTAGTTGCTAGGATTTTTGAACACTTGAACTAGCTCACAAAACTCCCAAATGTTGCCCAAGTGAGCCGTGGGTTTTGGAGAGAAAGAGAGAGAGTTATTTTTGCTTGTTTCAACACTTGAAAAACCAAAAATAAAAGATATGAATGCATGTCTTGTAATTGGAGATGTATTAAATGGTCATCACATGGAGACAAGGCCATTTGATTGGGTAAAACCACCACCCCACATGGGTGGCCGGTTTTGTTTGTTATTTATTTATTTATTTTTTTTTTTTGTTTTGTTTTAACAATTAAAACATCTCCATCTCCATCTTATACTTTATAAAACTAATTTTATAAATCATGCATGCTATCTTAATTATTTAACCAATTAAATAATTAATTTATATAAATAAATTATCCAGATAATTTATTTAAATTATCAAGTGTGTTTGTTTAGAAAACCAATTTTCTAAACACGTAGTGTTCGGTATTCGTTTAAATGATCAAATCATTAAAAGAATACATTTGGTGTCGTCTAGCTTGTTATTGGGTATGACCCGACTTGGATCAAACACAGTTAGCCACATTAATATAAGTATGTGTCTCGGGCATACGTAATTCCAACAATCTCCCACTTGCACGAGATACATAGAAAATTAATGCAAGTGGTGAATACCGCCTAACAACAGTTCACCACCCCTAATGTGTTTGACGAAGTGCCATTCAATAACATCATCCCTTCAAGTCCCTTACTTGATATGATTTAGGTGAATCTATCATTATATCCCTTTGTTACTAGATGTCATGTTGGATCTAAGAGACATAGGCGATCATTCTCTTTACAATTCAACTTTATCAGGCCTTAGACATCTAAACTCTCAACACATAAGAGGAACAAATTCCATCTTGACTGTATACGCCTCTCACTATCACTTTATACTCCACCTGAGCTCATCCTTATGTACCATCTTTTACGAATAGCGAAGGGCAGAGTCAAAGTGTAATACTTGGTGAAAATCAAGACCCAGTATACATCTCAGGTCTAAGGATAATATGAAATTCTCCTTTACTCAAAATTACTAATGATCAGGTCCATTGACTCCATGTAGTAATATTGAGAGCGGGTCAGTCCAATATTCGTATCCCACAAATATCTATGAACCTTGGCAGCAAACCTATGCTCCATATTCATTCCTTATGAATATCCACCAATCCTAGTTCATAATAGTCTTGCTACATATTTGTTCCCACAAATGTGATCGACTACGGACTTTTAGAATAAGATAACTTATTCATGGATTAAACATGCAAAATTAGAATTTAACTCAAGATTCCATAATCATATAAAAGAGTTAAATTACAAAAGTCTTTTAAACGTAAATACAAAATAGATCAAATCCAATTACTAGAATATCGGAGTCCTAAGCCACTCGCATGACGCTCATGTTTCGGTCTTTCTAGGAGCTTCGTGAATGGATCCGCAAGATTTTAATCAGTTCCAACTTTGCGAATACATATCTTTCCTTTTTCAACTTCATCCCTTATGTAGTTGAATCTCCGCTCTATGTGCCTTGTCTTTTGGTGCGAACGAGGTTCCTTGATTTGTGCAATCGCACCCTCGTTGTCACAAAAGATTTCTAGGGGGTCTTGAATGGAAGAGACCACCCCTAGATCAGTAATGAATTTCTTCAACCATGCAGCTTCCTGAGCTGCCAATGAAGCGGCGATGTATTCTGATTCTGTAGTGGACAATGCTACCACTTCCTGTTTTGAGCTCTTCCAAGAGACAGCTCCTCCATTAAGAGTGAACACATACCCAGATTGTGATCGAGAATCATCTCGATCAGTTTGGAAGCTCGCATCCGTGTAACCTTTTATAGCGAGTTCCTCCTCACCAGATCCATATATCAGAAACATATCCTTAGTTCTCCTAAGGTATTTCAATATGCTCTTAACAGCCATCCAATGACTGTTTCCTGGATTCTGTTGGTATCTGCTTGTCATGCTCAAAGCGCATGACACATCCGGTCTAGTACATATCATCGCATACATAATGGATCCTATAGCAGAAGCATATGGGATTTGTTTCATCATCTCTTGCTCATCCTTTGAGCTTGGACATTGAGCTAAACTCAATATGGTCCGTCTTTGAATAGGTACAAAACCTTTCTTGGAGTTTTCCATCTTGAACCTTTTCAAGATCTTATCAATGTATGTACTTTGGTTCAAACCTATCAAGCGCCTTGACCTATCCCTATAGATCTTTATTCCCAAAATATAGGCAGCTTCACCAAGATCCTTGATGGAAAATCTACTTCCAAGCCAAGCCTTAACGCTTTCCATGGTTGGAATGTCATTTCCAAATAGTAGAATGTCATCGACATACAATACTAAGAAGGTAATTATACTCCCACTAGCTTTCTTATACACACAAGCCTCATCAGCATTCTTGATGAATCCAAAATTTTTGATTTCTTCATCAAAACGATGATTCCAAGTTCTAGATGCTTGTTTCAATCCATAGATTGATTTCTTTAACTTGCATACTTTATTAGGATGTTTCGGATCGACAAAACCTTCAGGCTGAACCATATAGACATCTTCCTCAAGATATCCATTTAGGAAAGCGGTCTTGACATCCATTTGCCAAATTTCATAATCATAATGTGCAGCTATGGCAAATAATATCCTAATAGACTTTAGCATTGCCACAGGCGAAAAAGTTTCATCATAATCAACCCCTTGAGTTTGAGTGAAACCCTTAGCTACAAGTCTTGCTTTATAAGTATCCAAGTTTCCATGCATATCAGTTTTTCTTTTGAAAACCCACTTACTTCCAACAGCTTTGGAGTTGAGTGGTAGTTCAACCAATTCCCAAACTTGGTTGTCATACATGGATTGCATCTCAACGTTCATGGCTTCAAGCCATTTGTCACAATCATTCTTGGACATTGCATCACGGTATGTGGTTGGTTCATCCGAATCTACCACGTAGCAACCTTCTACAAAAAATCCATATCTTTCAGGTGGATTGCTTACTCTACCAGATCTGCGAACGTTTTGTGTGTTTTGATCAACCACTTGATCACTTTCAACAACCTCTTGTTGAGTGCTAGTATCAACCAATTGTGTATCATCTTGTGATTCTTGATCCTCATCAAATTTCACTGTTCTACTATTAGTTCCTTCCTCAAGGAACTTAGTTTCCAAGAACTTACCCTTTCGAGCGATAATAACATTTTGCTCACTAGGATCGTAAAAGTAATATCCTAAATCATCTTTAGGATAACCTATAAAGATACACTTAGTGGATCGGACTTCTAATTTGTTTGGGGTGTATTGCTTTACATAAGCTTCACAACCCCAAACTCTTAAGAATGATAGCGATGGAGCCTTTCCATGCCATACTTCAAAAGGTGTCTTCTCCACTTTCTTGGTTGGAGCCATATTCAATATGCGAACAGCGGAAAGTAAAGCATAGCCCCAAAATGATAGAGGTAAAGTGCTTCTAGCCATCATCGATCGAACCATATCTAATAGGGTACGATTTCTCCTTTCAGACACACCATTATGTTGTGGTGTTCCAGGTGGAGTAAGTTGTGAAATAATTCCACAACTCTTAAGATGATCTTGAAAAACACCACTTAGGTATTCACCTCCTCTATCACTACGAAGTACTTTGATTGTGGTCTTGAGTTGTCTTTCTACTTCAGTTTTGAAGTCTTTGAACATTTCAAAAGCTTCATCTTTGTGTTTCATTAAGTACACATAGCCATATCGACTATAATCGTCAATAAAGGTAATGAAGTATCTTTCACCATTCCTAGTCATTGGTCTAAAAGGACCACATACATCCGAATGTATGATACCCAATAATTCTTTTGACCTTTCAAAAGTTTTATTAAAGGGTTGCTTTGTCATTTTGCCTTGTAAACAAGATTCACATACATCAAATGAATCATACTCATTTGTTTCTAGAATACCACTCTTGCGAAGAGTTTGCATGCGATTCTTGTTTATATGTCCAAGGCGACAATGCCAAAGATAGGAATCACCCAAGTCCTTCTTGAGTTTCTTGGTGCTGACATTGTACATTGAACTACTATGTGACGCACCAATTTGATCTATTTCATATATACCATTTATGGGTATAGCTTTAAAATAAAATATGCCATTCATCAAAACATGAATATCATAATCAATAAACTTAAGATCAAAGCCACATTGTTTTAAAAGAGACACGGAAATAATGTTTCTCCTTAACTTAGGAGCATACAAAACATTCTTCAAAATTACTTCCAAACCACTTGGAAGCTTTAACAAGTAGTCTCCTTGGGCTTGGACTTCAACTCTTGCTCCATTGCCCATAAAGAGACTAATGTCCCCTTTGTTGAGTTGTTTACTTCTTTTGAACCCCTGCAACAAATTGCAAATGTGAGTTCCACATCCGGTATCAAGTACCCATGTATTTGAAGAAATAACATTTAGTTCAATATGTATAGTAAAGATAATACCTGAGGTATGCCCTGCATCCCTCTTATCTTTTAACGCATTGAGATAGGTCGGACAATTCCTTTTCCAATGACCTATCTCTCCACACTCAAAGCATGGATCTTGCGCCGCAACCTTTTGCTTCTTTTCCTTCGGTTTGATGGGCGTGATGGCTTTCCTCTTTCCCTTTCCTTGGACGTGGCCCTTGCCCTTAGCAACACTTGCTTTGGGGTTGGAGTTATGTCCCCTTTTTCCTTCATTGATTGTTAGAACGGGTAAAACCCTTTTACCCATTCCCGCTTCGGCCGTTCTTAGCATTGCGTGAAGCTCACCAATGCTTTTGTCCCATCCATTCATGTTATAATTCATGACAAAGGTTTCAAACCTTTTGGTCAAAGAGTTGAGGATCAAATCCGTAGCCAACTCATTAGATACGGGACAATTCAACCTACGAAGCTTTTCGATGTAGCTTTTCATCTTTAGGACATAAGATGAGACGCTTTGGGTTTCCTCCATACGACATGCATGAAACGCTCGAACCGTTTCGAAACGTTCCGCTCTAGCTTGTTGAAGGAACATTTCCTTCAATTGAGTTATCATGTCGTATGCCCCATGATGCTCGAAATCCTTTTGGATTTCGGGAATCATAGTCCCCAACATGAGGCAAGAGGCTTGCACCGAATCTTTGGTGTACTTGACCCAATTGTTATACGCCTCCTCATCTTCCACGTTAGGCTCATCGGGAATGGGATCGTCTAAGACATATGATATCTCTTCTTGCTTGAGAACTATTCTCAAGTTGCGATACCAATCCATAAAGTTATTATGGTTTAGACGATCCTTTTCAAGGATGGTTCTTAAGGATAGGTTACGGGTGTTATGGGTAGAGGTGTTTGCATTGTTAGCGGCCATCTACAAAATTTAACAAAGTTCTATTTAGTATTATAATCAATTTAATTATTAATACCCTTTTATTCCAGATTTTAAAATAATAATTAAATTCTAGAATCCAACGATAAATCAAATTTCGGTTAGGTGACCTTTATCCCGTTATTTGATTTAACAAGGTAGTCATTCTTGACAATTGCAATCCTTTGCAACTTCTAGAGGTATGGGACCATTCGAAATCCTTATTTCGTGTTGGCATGTTTATCCCATCAACACCATTAGATCCCATGCTTAGGTGACCTTTATCACATGGTTTCCAATTCAAGTCGTCCTACTTGTATAAACATGTAAGATTAACATACAAGTGGTTAGGTGACCTTTATCCCACAAATATGTTAATATTACCCTAAGTATATTAGTTTGCTCAAAATGGTTAGGTGACCTTTATCCCATTTAAAGTTCCCTAATACGTTAAGTGTCATACAAAAGGATGGTGTTAGACTTGTTTCCTTGGTAATTATGAAAAAGGGATTTTTAAGTTTTCCAATATTCTAGTTTGAAAAACATTATGCCATATCCTAACATGCATTTAGAAATATGGCGATTTTGAAAACCAATTTTCAAGGTTCAAGTTATAATAAAACCAATTTTATTATATGTGAGTAATCGCTTAGTTTTAATAAACCCATTTAATTAAACTAATTGACGCGATATTACCAAATATATATTAGAACCCGTTTCATGCTTGTTGTCGTTCCTATTTGACGGTTTGGATATCCTAATATCTATCAACCACACATTACATAAAGTAAAACAAACAACCAAGCATACATATGCAAAATATAGTCATAACCGAAAACCACTAAATTTGACCATACTTGTTAGCCGAAACAAGTGTAGGTCATAAGTCACACCTAAGGGACAAAACATGACACAAGGATGGAATGTTGACTCCCACTTGATCTTGCATCCAAATGCTTCAAGTATCCTCTCCAAGTTGTTGTGTTCTTGTTGGGCTTGTTAATGGGCTCCAAACTTCCAAAAGTCTTCTTGGGCCCAAGAGTGAAATTTATGGGCCTAATGGGCTTGAATCCCATGATGGGCCGGTGAGGCCCAACAAGCCCAAAATTTCGGTCCAAGGCCCAAATCCACCAATTCTTGCATCTTCAATTTTTACAACATGTATCCTTATGCATATTTTTCTAAAATGAAGAAAATGCAACTAATCTACTTATTACATACCATTTATGAACAAATAAATTACACAAGCCTAAAATTATGAATTATTACAACCATATTGAATAATAAACATAAT
This sequence comes from Bidens hawaiensis, assembly GCF_021521415.1. Lineage (NCBI taxonomy): Eukaryota > Viridiplantae > Streptophyta > Magnoliopsida > Asterales > Asteraceae > Bidens > Bidens hawaiensis. The sequence continues at coordinate 167,548 of NW_027495623.1, read as the reverse complement.
CAACATACACAAACAACAATCAACACATCCAAGGTCTAGGTTTCGGTTATGACACATCCAAACATACCAAATGTTCTAAGCATGCAACCTAAGCAACCAATGCCCAAAATCACCAAATAAAATCGGCCCCCCCCCCCAAGAGGCTACGGCCCAAATTTTTTTATTATATTTTCAACATCCAAATGTTAATAATGGTTTCCTAAGATCTTTCCATGCATGTCAAGATCTTACAAATCCATGAGGGGTAAAATCCACCAAAATTTCGGACCCCTTTTTCACCCATGAAAAAAAAAAACGAAATCTATGAACATGTAAGGAGCATAAGTCCTTGTAACCGGCTCTTGATGCTATTGATGGGTTTTATACAAGATTATCAAAGTTCAAGTTAACCATATTTAACATGAAAACGCAACGGAAGCTAAGATTTTAAAACTTGTTATGAACATACCATTATGTTAAAACTAAAACCCAAAGAACAAGGATCAATATTACAAGAACAAGATGCTCACAAAAGTAAATTGTACCTTCTTATACCTTATGAGAAGATGTAGGTGGATGAAGAAGATGATGTCTTCAAATGGCAAGGTTGCAAAGGAGAAACCCTCAAGCTTTGTATACCCCAAGCTTTGAGCAACAACACCAACTAGTTGCTAGGATTTTTGAACACTTGAACTAGCTCACAAAACTCCCAAATGTTGCCCAAGTGAGCCGTGGGTTTTGGAGAGAAAGAGAGAGAGTTATTTTTGCTTGTTTCAACACTTGAAAAACCAAAAATAAAAGATATGAATGCATGTCTTGTAATTGGAGATGTATTAAATGGTCATCACATGGAGACAAGGCCATTTGATTGGGTAAAACCACCACCCCACATGGGTGGCCGGTTTTGTTTGTTATTTATTTATTTATTTTTTATTTTTTGTTTTGTTTTAACAATTAAAACATCTCCATCTCCATCTTATACTTTATAAAACTAATTTTATAAATCATGCATGCTATCTTAATTATTTAACCAATTAAATAATTAATTTGTATAAATAAATTATCCAGATAATTTATTTAAATTATCAAGTGTGTTTGTTTAGAAAACCAATTTTCTAAACACGTAGTGTTCGGTATTCGTTTAAATGATCAAATCATTAAAAGAATACATTTGGTGTCGTCTAGCTTGTTATTGGGTATGACCCGACTTGGATCAAACACAGTTAGCCACATTAATATAAGTATGTGTCTCGGGCATACGTAATTCCAACAAGTTTTTCATTCTTAAAGAAAAAATTGGTGTTCTGCCTCCTTCATGTTAACCTTCGGTGACTGTGAAGTTTGAGGAATTGGACCAGTTGAAGAACGAGGTCCATAAGCCATGAATGATACATTAGGAAAAGCTTCAGCACTTTTAGGACTCTTTTGACTTGTAAAAGAATAAAATGTTGTGATTGGTAATGATGTACTGTTTCGATGAAATTCTCCCACATAAAGTGTTGGATCTTGATTTTCCTTGGAAGAATTTTGGACTTCAAGTCAAACTCTCTTGCTTCAGATTTCTTCATGAGTTCAATTGCTTTTAGTTCTTCATTCTTAAAGAAAAAATTGGTGTTCTGCCTCTTTCATGTTAACCTTCGGTGACTATGAAGTTTGAGGAATTGGACCAGGTGAAAAACCAGGTCCATAAGCCATGAATGATACATTAGGAAAACCTTCAGCACTTTGAGGAATCTTTTGACTTGTGTAAGAATAAGATGTTGTGATTGGTACAGATGTACTGCTTCGAGGAAATTCTCCAACATAAAGAGTTGGATCTTGATTTTCCTTGGAAGAATTTTGGACTTCAAGTCAAACTCTCTTGCTTCTGATTTCTTCATGAATTCAATTGCTTTTAGTTCTTCATTCTTAAAGAAAAAATTGGTGTTCTGCCTCCTTCATGTTAACCTTCGTTGACTGTGAAGTTTGAGGAATTGGACCAGGTGAAGAACCAGGTCCATAAGCCATGAATGATACATTAAGAAAAGCTTCAGCACTTTGAGGAATCTCTTGACTTGTTTGAGAATAAAATGTTGCTATTGGTACAGATGTACCGCTTCGAAGAAATACTCCCCATAAAGAGTTGGATCTTGATTATCCTTGGAAGAATTTTGGAATTCAAGTCAAACTCTCTTGCTTCTGCTTTCTTCATGAATTCAATTGCTTTTAGTTCTTCATTCTAAAAGAAAAAATTAGTGTTCTGCCTCCTTCATTTTAATCTTCGGTGACTGTGAAGTTTGAGGAATTGGACCAGGTGAAGAACCAGGTCCATAAGCCATGAATGATACATTAGGAAAAGGTTCAGCACTTTGAGGAATCTCTTGACATGTTTGAGAATATAATATTGCGATTGGTACAGATGTACCGCTTCGAAGAAATGCTCCCCATAAAGAGTTGGATCTGGATTATCCTTGGAAGAATTTTGCACTTCAAGTTAAACTCTCTTTCTTCTAATTTTTTTATGAATTCAATAACTGTTAGTTCTTCATTCTTAAAGAAAAAATTGGTGTTCTGCCTCCTTCATGTTAACCTTCGGTGACTGTGAAGTTTGAGGAATCGGACCAAGTGAAGAACCAGTTCCATAAGCCATGAATGATACATTAGGAAAAGCTTCAGCACTTTGAGGAATCTCTTGACTTGTTTGAGAATAAAATGTTGCTATTGGTACAGATGTACCACTTCGAAGAAATGCACCCCATAAAGAGTTGGATCTTGATTATCCTTGGAATAATTTTACACTTCAAGTTAAACTATATTTCTTCTAATCTTTTAATGAATTCAATACCTGTTAGTTTTTCATTCTTAAAGAAAAAATTGGTGTTCTGCCTCCTTCATGTTAACCTTCGGTGACTGTGAAGTTTGAGGAATTGGAACAGTTGAAGAACGAGGTCCATAAGCCATGAATGATACATTAGGAAAAGCTTCAGCACTTTTAGGAATCTTTTGACTTATAAAAGAATAAAATGTTGTGATCGGTACAGATGTATTGCTTCGAGGAAATTCTCCCACATAAAGTGTTGGATCTTGATTTTCCTTGGAAGAATTTTGGACTTCAAGACAAACTCTCTTGCTCTGATTTCTTCATGAGTTCAATTGCTTTTAGTTCTTCATTCTTAAAGAAAAAATTGGTGTTCTGCGTCTTTCAAGTTAAACTTCGGTGACTATGAAGTTTGAGGAATTGGACCAGGTGAAGAACCAGGTCCATAAGCCATGAATGATACATTAGGAAAACCTTCAGCACTTTGAGGAATCTTTTTACTTGTATAAGAATAAGATGTTGTTATTGGTACAGATGTACTGCTTCGAGGAAATTCTCCAACATAAAGAGTTGGATCTTGATTATCCTTGGAAGAATTTTGGACTTCAAGTCAAACTCTCTTGCTTCTGATTTCTTCATGAATTCAATTGCTTTTAGTTCTTCATTCTTAAAGAAAAAATTGGTGTTCTGCCTCCTTCATGTTAACCTTCATTGACTGTGAAGTTTGAGGAATTGGACCAGGTGAAGAACCAGGTCCATAAGCCATGAATGACACATTAAGAAAAGCTTCAGCACTTTGAGGAATCTCTTGACTTGTTTGAGAATAAAATGTTGCTATTGGTACAGATGTACCGCTTTGAAGAAATACTCCCCATAAAGAGTTGGATCTTGATTATCCTTGGAAGAATTTTGGAATTCAAGTCAAACTCTCTTGCTTCTGCTTTCTTCATGAATTCAATTGCTTTTAGTTCTTCATTCTAAAAGAAAAAATTAGTGTTCTGCCTCCTTCATGTTAATCTTCGGTGACTGTGAAGTTTGAGGAATTGGACCAGGTGAAGAACCAGGTCCATAAGCCATGAATGATACATTAGGAAAAGGTTCAGCACTTTGAGGAATCTCTTGACATGTTTGAGAATAAAATGTTGCGATTGGTACAGATGTACCGCTTCGAAGAAATGCTCCCCATAAAGAGTTGGATCTGGATTATCCTTGGAAGAATTTTGCACTTCAAGTTAAACTCTCTTTCTTCTAATTTTTTTATGAATTAAATAACTGTTAGTTCTTCATTCTTAAAGAAAAAATTGGTGTTCTGCCTCCTTCATGTTAACCTTCGGTGACTGTGAAGTTTGAGGAATCGGACCAAGTGAAGAACCAGGTCCATAAGCCATGAATGATACATTAGGAAAAGCTTCAGCACTTTAAGGAATCTCTTGACTTGTTTGAGAATAAAATGTTGCTATTGTTACAGATGTACCACTTCGAAGAAATGCTCCCCATAAAGAGTTTGATCTTGATTATCCTTGGAAGAATTTTACACTTCAAGTTAAACTATATTTCCTCTAATCTTTTAATGAATTCAATACCTGTTAATTTTTCATTCTTAAAGAAAAAATTGGTGTTCTGCCTCCTTCATGTTAACCTTCGGTGACTGTGAAGTTTGAGGAATTGGAACAGTTGAAGAACGAGGTCCATAAGCCATGAATGATACATTAGGAAAAGCTTCAGCACTTTTAGGAATCTTTTGACTTATAAAAGAATAAAATGTTGTGATTGGTACAGATGTACTGCTTCGAGGAAATTCTCCCACATAAAGTGTTGGATCTTGATTTTCCTTGGAAGAATTTTGGACTTCAAGACAAACTCTCTTGCTTCTGATTTCTTCATGAGTTCAATTGCTTTTAGTTCTTCATTCTTAAAGAAAAAATTGGTGTTCTGCCTCTTTCATGTTAACCTTCGGTGACTGTGAAGTTTGAGGAATTGGACTAGGTGAAGAACCAGGTCCGTAAGCCATGAATGATACATTAGGAAAACCTTCAGCACTTTGAGGAATCTTTTGACTTGTATAAGAATAAGATGTTGTGATTGGTACAGATGTACTGCTTCGAGGAAATTCTCCCACATAAAGTGTTGGATCTTGATTTTCCTTGGAAGAATTTTGGACTTCAAGACAAACTCTCTTACTTCTGATTTCGTCATGAGTTCAATTGCTTTTAGTTCTTCATTCTTAAAGAAAAAATTGGTGATCTGCCTCTTTCATGTTAACCTTCGGTGACTATGAAGTTTGAGGAATTGGACCAGGTGAAGAACCAGGTCCATAAGCCATGAATGATACATTAGGAAAACCTTCAGCACTTTGAGGAATCTTTTGACTTGTATAAGAATAAGATGTTGTTATTGGTACAGATGTACTGCTTCGAGGAAATTCTCCAACATAAAGAGTTGGATCTTGATTATCCTTGGAATAATTTTGGACTTCAAGTCAAACTCTCTTGCTTCTGATTTCTTCATGAATTCAATTGCTTTTAGTTCTTCATTCTTAAAGAAAAAATTGGTGTTCTGCCTCCTTCATGTTAACCTTCGATGACTGTGAAGTTTGAGGAATTGGACCAGGTGAAGAACCAGGTCCATAAGCCAAGAATGATACATTAAGAAAAGCTTCAGTACTTTGAGGAATCTCTTGACTTGTTTGAGAATAAAATGTTGCTATTGGTACAGATGTACCGCTTCGAAGAAATACTCCCCATAAAGAGTTGGATCTTGATTATCCTTGGAAGAATTTTGGAATTCAAGTCAAACTCTCTTGCTTCTGATTTCTTCATGAATTCAATTGCTTTTAGTTCTTCATTCTTAAAGAAAAAATTGGTGATCTGCCTCCTTCGTGTTAACCTTCGGTGACTGTGAAGTTTGAGGAATTGGACCAGGTGAAGAACCAGGTACATAAGCCACGAATTATACATTAAGAAAAGCTTCAGCACTTTGAGGAATCTCTTGACTTGTTTGAGAATAAAATGTTTCTATTGGTACAGATGTACCGCTTCGAAGAAATGCTCCCCATAAAGAGTTGGATCTTGATTATCCTTGGAAGAATTTTGGAATTCAAGTCAAACTCTCTTGCTTCTGATTTCTTCATGAGTTCAATTGCTTTTAGTTCTTCATTCTTAAAGAAAAAATTGGTGTTCTGCCTCTTTCATGTTAACCTTCGGTGACTGTGAAGTTTGAGGAATTGGACCAGGTGAAGAACCAGGTCCGTAAGCCATGAATGATACATTAGGAAAACCTTCAGCACTTTGAGGAATCTTTTGACTTGTATAAGAATAAGATGTTGTGATTGGTACAGATGTACTGCTTCGAGGAAATTCTCCCACATAAAGTGTTGGATCTTGATTTTCCTTGGAAGAATTTTGGACTTCAAGACAAACTCTCTTACTTCTGATTTCTTCATGAGTTCAATTGCTTTTAGTTCTTCATTCTTAAAGAAAAAATTGGTGATCTGCCTCTTTCATGTTAACCTTCGGTGACTATGAAGTTTGAGGAATTGGACCAGGTGAAGAACCAGGTCCATAAGCCATGAATGATACATTAGGAAAACCTTCAGCACTTTGAGGAATCTTTTGACTTGTATAAGAATAAGATGTTGTTATTGGTACAGATGTACTGCTTCGAGGAAATTCTCCAACATAAAGAGTTGGATCTTGATTATCCTTGGAATAATTTTGGACTTCAAGTCAAACTCTCTTGCTTCTGATTTCTTCATGAATTCAATTGCTTTTAGTTCTTCATTCTTAAAGAAAAAATTGGTGTTCTGCCTCCTTCATGTTAACCTTCGATGACTGTGAAGTTTGAGGAATTGGACCAGGTGAAGAACCAGGTCCATAAGCCAAGAATGATACATTAAGAAAAGCTTCAGTACTTTGAGGAATCTCTTGACTTGTTTGAGAATAAAATGTTGCTATTGGTACAGATGTACCGCTTCGAAGAAATACTCCCCATAAAGAGTTGGATCTTGATTATCCTTGGAAGAATTTTGGAATTCAAGTCAAACTCTCTTGCTTCTGATTTCTTCATGAATTCCATTGCTTTTAGTTCTTCATTCTTAAAGAAAAAATTGGTGATCTGCCTCCTTCGTGTTAACCTTCGGTGACTGTGAAGTTTGAGGAATTGGACCAGGTGAAGAACCAGGTACATAAGCCACGAATTATACATTAAGAAAAGCTTCAGCACTTTGAGGAATCTCTTGACTTGTTTGAGAATAAAATGTTTCTATTGGTACAGATGTACCGCTTCGAAGAAATGCTACCCATAAAGAGTTGGATCTTGATTATCCTTGGAAGAATTTTGGAATTCAAGTCAAACTCTCTTGCTTCTGATTTCTTCATGAGTTCAATTGCTTTTAGTTCTTCATTCTTAAAGAAAAAATTGGTGTTCTGCCTCTTTCATGTTAACCTTCGGTGACTGTGAAGTTTGAGGAATTGGACCAGGTGAAGAACCAGGTCCGTAAGCCATGAATGATACATTAGGAAAACCTTCAGCACTTTGAGGAATCTTTTGACTTGTATAAGAATAAGATGTTGTGATTGGTACAGATGTACTGCTTCGAGGAAATTCTCCCACATAAAGTGTTGGATCTTGATTTTCCTTGGAAGAATTTTGGACTTCAAGACAAACTCTCTTACTTCTGATTTCTTCATGAGTTCAATTGCTTTTAGTTCTTCATTCTTAAAGAAAAAATTGGTGATCTGCCTCTTTCATGTTAACCTTCGGTGACTTTGAAGTTTGAGGAATTGGACCAGGTGAAGAACCAGGTCCATAAGCCATGAATGATACATTAGGAAAACCTTCAGCACTTTGAGGAATCTTTTGACTTGTATAAGAATAAGATGTTGTTATTGGTACAGATGTACTGCTTCGAGGAAATTCTCCAACATAAAGAGTTGGATCTAGATTATCCTTGGAAGAATTTTGGACTTCAAGTCAAACTCTCTTGCTTCTGATTTCTTCATGAATTCAATTGCTTTTAGTTCTTTATTCTTAAAGAAAAAATTGGTGTTCTGCCTCCTTCATGTTAACCTTCGATGACTGTGAAGTTTGAGGAATTGGACCAGGTGAAGAACCAGGTCCATAAGCCAAGAATGATACATTAAGAAAAGCTTCAGCACTTTGAGGAATCTCTTGACTTGTTTGAGAATAAAATGTTGCTATTGGTACAGATGTACCGCTTCGAAGAAATACTCCCCATAAAGAGTTGGATCTTGATTATCCTTGGAAGAATTTTGGAATTCAAGTCAAACTCTCTTGCTTCTGATTTCTTCATGAATTCAATTGCTTTTAGTTCTTCATTCTTAAAGAAAAAATTGGTGATCTGCCTCCTTCGTGTTAACCTTCGGTGACTGTGAAGTTTGAGGAATTGGACCAGGTGAAGAACCAGGTACATAAGCCACGAATTATACATTAAGAAAAGCTTCAGCACTTTGAGGAATCTCTTGACTTGTTTGAGAATAAAATGTTTCTATTGGTACAGATGTACCGCTTCGAAGAAATGCTACCCATAAAGAGTTGGATCTTGATTATCCTTGGAAGAATTTTGGAATTCAAGTCAAACTCTCTTGCTTCTGATTTCTTCATGAGTTCAATTGCTTTTAGTTCTTCATTCTTAAAGAAAAAATTGGTGTTCTGCCTCTTTCATGTTAACCTTCGGTGACTGTGAAGTTTGAGGAATTGGACCAGGTGAAGAACCAGGTCCGTAAGCCATGAATGATACATTAGGAAAACCTTCAGCACTTTGAGGAATCTTTTGACTTGTATAAGAATAAGATGTTGTGATTGGTACAGATGTACTGCTTCGAGGAAATTCTCCCACATAAAGTGTTGGATCTTGATTTTCCTTGGAAGAATTTTGGACTTCAAGACAAACTCTCTTACTTCTGATTTCTTCATGAGTTCAATTGCTTTTAGTTCTTCATTCTTAAAGAAAAAATTGGTGATCTGCCTCTTTCATGTTAACCTTCGGTGACTATGAAGTTTGAGGAATTGGACCAGGTGAAGAACCAGGTCCATAAGCCATGAATGATACATTAGGAAAACCTTCAGCACTTTGAGGAATCTTTTGACTTGTATAAGAATAAGATGTTGTTATTGGTACAGATGTACTGCTTCGAGGAAATTCTCCAACATAAAGAGTTGGATCTTGATTATCCTTGGAAGAATTTTGGACTTCAAGTCAAACTCTCTTGCTTCTGATTTCTTCATGAATTCAATTGCTTTTAGTTCTTTATTCTTAAAGAAAAAATTGGTGTTCTGCCTCCTTCATGTTAACCTTCGGTGACTGTGAAGTTTGAGGAATTGGACCAGGTGAAGAACCAGGTACATAAGCCATGAATTATACATTAAGAAAAGCTTCAGCACTTTGAGGAATCTTTTGACTTGTTTGAGAATAAAATGTTTCTATTGGTACAGATGTACCGCTTCGAAGAAATGCTCCCCATAAAGAGTTGGATCTTGATTATCCTTGGAAGAATTTTGGAATTCAAGTCAAACTCTCTTGCTTCTGATTTCTTCATGAATTTAATTGCTTTTAGTTCTACATTCTTAAAGAAAAAATTGGTGTTCTGCCTCTTTCATGTTAACCTTCGGTGACTGTGAAGTTTGAGGAATTGGACCAGGTGAAGATCAAGGTCCGTAAGCCATGAATGATACATTAGGAAAACCTTCAGCACTTTGAGGAATCTTTTGACTTGTATAAGAATAAGATGTTGTGATTGGTACAGATGTACTGCTTCGTGGAAATTCTCCCACATAAAGAGTTGGATCTTGATTATCCTTGGAAGAATTTTGGAATTCAAGTCAAACTCTCTAGCTTCTGATTTCTTAATGAATTTAATTGCTTTTAGTTCTTCATTCTTAAAGAAAAAATTGGTGTTCTGCCTCTTTCATGTTAACCTTCGGTGACTGTGAAGTTTGAGGAATTAGACCAGGTTAAGAACCAGGTCCGTAAGCCATGAATGATACATTAGGAAAACCTTCAGCACTTTGAGGAATCTTTTGACATGTATAAGAATAAGATGTTGTGATTGGTACAGATGTGCTGCTTCGAGGAAATTCTCCCACATAAAGAGTTGGATCTTGATTATCCTTGGAAGAATTTTGGAATTCAAGTCAAACTCTCTTGCTTCTGGTTTCTTCATGAATTTAATTGCTTTTAGTTCTTCATTCTTAAAGAAAAAATTGGTGTTCTGCCTCTTTCATGTTAACCTTCGGTGACTGTGAAGTTTGAGGAATTGGACCAGGTGAAGAACCAGGTCCGTAAGCCATGAATGGTACATTAGGAAAACCTTCAGCACTTTGAGGAATCTTTTGACTTGTATAAGAATAAGATGTTGTTATTGGTACAGATGTACTGCTTCGAGGAAATTCTCCAACATAAAGAGTTGGATCTTGATTATCCTTGGAAGAATTTTGGACTTCAAGTCAAACTCTCTTGCTTCTGATTTTTCATGAATTCATTTGCTTTTAGTTCTTCATTCTTAAAGAAAAAATTGGTGTTCTGCCTCCTTCATATTAACCTTCGATGACTGTGAAGTTTGAGGAATTGGACCAGGTGAAGAACCAGGTCCATATGCCATGAATGATACATTAAGAAAAGCTTCAGCACTTTGAGGAATCTCTTGACTTGTTTGAGAATAAAAAGTTGCTATTAGTACAGATGTACCGCTTCGAAGAAATACTCCCCATAAAGAGTTGGATCTTGATTATCCTTGGAAGAATTTTGGAATTCAAGTCAAACTCTCTTGCTTCTGATTTCTTCATGAATTCAATTGCTTTTAGTTCTTCATTCTTAAAGAAAAAATTGGTGTTCTGCCTCCTTTGTGTTAACCTTCGGTGACTGTGAAGTTTGAGGAATTGGACCAGGTGAAGAACCAGGTCCATAAGCCATGAATTATACATTAAGAAAAGCTTCAGCACTTTGAGGAATCTCTTGACTTGTTTGAGAATAAAATGTTTCTATTGGTACAGATGTACCGCTTCGAAGAAATGCTCCCCATAAAGGGTTGGATCTTGATTATCCTTGGAAGAATTTTGGAATTCAAGTCAAACTCTCTTGCTTCTGATTTCTTCATGAATTTAATTGCTTTTAGTTCTTCATTCTTAAAGAAAAAATTGGTGTTCTGCCTCTTTCATGTTAACCTTCGGTGACTGTGAAGTTTGAGGAATTGGACCAGGTGAAGAACCAGGTCCGTAAGCCATGAATGATACATTAGGAAAACCTTCAGCACTTTGAGGAATCTTTTGACTTGTATAAGAATAAGATGTTGTGATTGGTACAGATGTACTGCTTCGTGGAAATTCTCCCACATAAAGAGTTTGATCTTGATTATCCTTGGTAGAATTTTGGATTTCAAGTCAAACTCTCTTGCTTCTGATTTCTTCATGAATTTAATTGCTTTAAGTTCTTCATTCTTAAAGAAAAAATTGGTGTTCTGCCTCTTTCATGTTAACCTTCGGTGACTGTGAAGTTTGAGGAATTGGACCAGGCTAAGAACCAGGTCCGTAAGCCATGAATGATACATTAGGAAAACTTTCAGCACTTTGAGGAATCTTTTGACTTGTATAAGAATAAGATGTTGTGATTGGTACAGATGTACTTCTTCGAGGAAATTCTCCCACATAAAGAGTTGGATCTTGATTATCCTTGGAAGAATTTTGGAATTCAAGTCAAACTCTCTTGCTTCTGATTTCTTCATGAATTTAATTGCTTTTAGTTCTTCATTCTTAAAGAAAAAATTGGTGTTCTGCCTCTTTCATGTTAACCTTCGGTGACTGTGAAGTTTGAGGAATTGGACCAGGCTAAGAACCAGGTCCGTAAGCCATGAATGATACATTAGGAAAACTTTCAGCACTTTGAGGAATCTTTTGACTTGTATAAGAATAAGATGTTGTGATTGGTACAGATGTACTTCTTCGAGGAAATTCTCCCACATAAAGAGTTGGATCTTGATTATCCTTGGAAGAATTTTGGAATTCAAGTCAAACTCTCTTGCTTCTGATTTCTTCATGAATTTAATTGCTTTTAGTTCTACATTCTTAAAGAAAAAATTGGTGTTCTGCCTCTTTCATGTTAACCTTCGGTGACTGTGAAGTTTGAGGAATTGGACCAGGTGAAGAACCAGGTCCGTAAGCCATGAATGATACATTAGGAAAACCTTCAGCACTTTGAGGAATCTTTTGACTTGTATAAGAATAAGATGTTGTGATTGGTACAGATGTACTGCTTCGTGGAAATTCTCCCACATAAAGAGTTTGATCTTGATTATCCTTGGTAGAATTTTGGAATTCAAGTCAAACTCTCTTGCTTCTGATTTCTTCATGAATTTAATTGCTTTAAGTTCTTCATTCTTAAAGAAAAAATTGGTGTTCTGCCTCTTTCATGTTAACCTTCGGTGACTGTGAAGTTTGAGGAATTGGACCAGGCTAAGAACCAGGTCCGTAAGCCATGAATGATACATTAGGAAAACTTTCAGCACTTTGAGGAATCTTTTGACTTGTATAAGAATAAGATGTTGTGATTGGTACAGATGTACTTCTTCGAGGAAATTCTCCCACATAAAGAGTTGGATCTTGATTATCCTTGGAAGAATTTTGGAATTCAAGTCAAACTCTCTTGCTTCTGATTTCTTCATGAATTTAATTGCTTTTAGTTCTTCATTCTTAAAGAAAAAATTGGTGTTCTGCCTCTTTCATGTTAACCTTCGGTGACTGTGAAGTTTGAGGAATTGGACCAGGCTAAGAACCAGGTCCGTAAGCCATGAATGATACATTAGGAAAACTTTCAGCACTTTGAGGAATCTTTTGACTTGTATAAGAATAAGATGTTGTGATTGGTACAGATGTACTTCTTCGAGGAAATTCTCCCACATAAAGAGTTGGATCTTGATTATCCTTGGAAGAATTTTGGAATTCAAGTCAAACTCTCTTGCTTCTGATTTCTTCATGAATTTAATTGCTTTTAGTTCTACATTCTTAAAGAAAAAATTGGTGTTCTGCCTCTTTCATGTTAACCTTCGGTGACTGTGAAGTTTGAGGAATTGGACCAGGTGAAGAACCAGGTCCGTAAGCCATGAATGATACATTAGGAAAACCTTCAGCACTTTGAGGAATCTTTTGACTTGTATAAGAATAAGATGTTGTGATTGGTACAGATGTACTGCTTCGTGGAAATTCTCCCACATAAAGAGTTTGATCTTGATTATCCTTGGTAGAATTTTGGAATTCAAGTCAAACTCTCTTGCTTCTGATTTCTTCATGAATTTAATTGCTTTAAGTTCTTCATTCTTAAAGAAAAAATTGGTGTTCTGCCTCTTTCATGTTAACCTTCGGTGACTGTGAAGTTTGAGGAATTGGACCAGGCTAAGAACCAGGTCCGTAAGCCATGAATGATACATTAGGAAAACTTTCAGCACTTTGAGGAATCTTTTGACTTGTATAAGAATAAGATGTTGTGATTGGTACAGATGTACTTCTTCGAGGAAATTCTCCCACATAAAGAGTTGGATCTTGATTATCCTTGGAAGAATTTTGGAATTCAAGTCAAACTCTCTTGCTTCTGATTTCTTCATGAATTTAATTGCTTTTAGTTCTTCATTCTTAAAGAAAAAATTGGTGTTCTGCCTCTTTCATGTTAACCTTCGGTGACTGTGAAGTTTGAGGAATTGGACCAGGCTAAGAACCAGGTCCGTAAGCCATGAATGATACATTAGGAAAACTTTCAGCACTTTGAGGAATCTTTTGACTTGTATAAGAATAAGATGTTGTGATTGGTACAGATGTACTTCTTCGAGGAAATTCTCCCACATAAAGAGTTGGATCTTGATTATCCTTGGAAGAATTTTGGAATTCAAGTCAAACTCTCTTGCTTCTGATTTCTTCATGAATTTAATTGCTTTTAGTTCTACATTCTTAAAGAAAAAATTGGTGTTCTGCCTCTTTCATGTTAACCTTCGGTGACTGTGAAGTTTGAGGAATTGGACCAGGTGAAGAACCAGGTCCGTAAGCCATGAATGATACATTAGGAAAACCTTCAGCACTTTGAGGAATCTTTTTGACTTGTATAAGAATAAGATGTTGTGATTGGTACAGATGTACTGCTTCGTGGAAATTCTCCCACATAAAGAGTTGGATCTTGATTATCCTTGGAAGAATTTTGGAATTCAAGTCAAACTCTCTTGCTTCTGATTTCTTCATGAATTTAATTGCTTTTAGTTCTTTATTCTTAATGAAAAAATTGGTGTTATGCCTCTTTCATGGTAACCTTCGGTGACTGTGAAGTTTGAGGAATTGGACCAGGTGAAGAACCAGGTCCGTAAGCCATTAATGATACATTAGGAAAACCTTCAGCACTTTGAGGAATCTTTTGACATGTATAAGAATAAGATGTTGTGATTGGTACAGATGTACAGCTTTGAGGAAATTCTCCCACATAAAGAGTTGGATCTTGATTATCCTTAGAAGAATTTTGGAATTCAAGTCAAACTCTCTTGCTTCTGATTTATTCATGAATTCAATTGCTTTTAGTTCTTCATTCTTAAAGAAAAAATTGGTGTTCTGCCTCCTTCGTGTTAACCTTCGGTGACTGTGAAGTTTGAGGAATTGGACCAGTTGAAGAACCAGGTCCATAAGCCATGAATTATACATTAAGAAAAGCTTCAGCACTTTGAGGAATCTCTTAACTTGTTTGAGAATAAAATGTTTCTATTGGTACAGATGTACCGCTTCGAAGAAATGCTCCCCATAAAGAGTTGGATCTTGATTATCCTTGGAAGAATTTTGGAATTCAAGTCAAACTCTCTTGCTTCTTATTTATTCATGAATTCAATTGCTTTTAGTTCTTCATTCTTAAAGAAAAAATTGGTGTTCTGCCTCCTTCGTGTTAACCTTCGGTGACTGTGAAGTTTGAGGAATTGGACCAGGTGAAGAACCAGGTCCATAAGCCATGAATTATACATTAAGAAAAGCTTCAGCACTTTGAGGAATCTCTTAACTTGTTTGAGAATAAAATGTTTCTATTGGTACAGATGTACCGCTTCGAAGAAATGCTCCCCATAAAGAGTTGGATCTTGATTATCCTTGGAAGAATTTTGGAATTTAAGTCAAACTCTCTTGCTTCTGATTTCTTCATGAATTCAATTGCTTTTAGTTCTTCATTTTTAAAGAAAAAATTAGTTCTGCCACCTTCGTGTTAACATTCGGTGACTGTGAAGTTTGAGGAATTGGACCAGGTGAAGAACCAGGTCCATTAGCCATGAATGATACATTAGGAAAAGCTTCAGCACTTTGAGGAATCTCTTGACTTGTTTGAGAATAAAATGTTGTGATTGGTACAGATGTACCGCTTCGAAGAAATGCTCCCAATAAAGAGTTGGATCTGGATTATCCTTGGAAGAATTTTGCACTTAAAGTTAAACTCTCTTTATTATAATTTTTTTATGAAATCAATACCTGTTAGTTCTTCATTCTTAAAGAAAAAATTGGTGTTCTGCCTCCTTCATGTTAACCTTCGGTGACTGTGAAGTTTGAGGAATTGGACCAGTTGAAGAACGAGGTCCACAAGCCATGAATGATACATTAGGAAAAGCTTCAGCACTTTTAGGAATCTTTTGTCTTGTAAAAGAATAAAATGTTGTGATTGGTACATAGGTACTGCTTCGAGGAAATTCTCCCACATAAAGGGTTGGATCTTGATTTTCCTTGGAAGAATTTTGGACTTCAAGTCAAACTCTCTTGCTTCTGATTTCTTCATGAGTTCAATTGCATTTAGTTCTTCATTCATAAAGAAAAAATTGGTGTTCTGCCTCCTTCATGTTAACCTTCGGTGACTGTGAAGTTTGAGGAATTGGACCAGTTGAAGAACGAGGTCCTTAAGCCATGAATGATACATTAGGAAAAGCTTCAGCACTTTTAGGAATCTTTTGACTTGTAAAAGAATAAAATGTTGTGATTGGTACAAATGTACTGCTTCGAGAAAATTCTCCCACATAAAGGGTTGGATCTTGATTTTCCTTGGAAGAATTTTGGAATTCAAGTCAAACTCTCTTGCTTCTGATTTCTTCATGAGTTCAATTGCTTTTAGTTCTTCATTCTTAAAGAAAAAATTTGTGTTCTGCCTCCTTCATGTTAACCTTCGGTGACTGTGAAGTTTGAGGAATTGGACCAGTTGAAGAACGAGGTCCTTAAGCCATGAATGATACATTAGGAAAAGCTTCAGCACTTTTAGGAATCTTTTGACTTGTAAATGAATAAAATGTTGTGATTGGTACAAATGTACTGCTTCGAGAAAATTCTCCCACATAAAGGGTTGGATCTTGATTTTCCTTGCAAGAATTTTGGACTTCAAGTCAAACTCTCTTGCTTCTGATTTCTTCATGAGTTCAATTGCATTTAGTTCTTCATTCATAAAGAAAAAATTGGTGTTCTGCCTCCTTCATGTTAACCTTCGGTGACTGTGAAGTTTGAGGAATTGGACCAGTTGAAGAACGAGGTCCTTAAGCCATGAATGACACATTAGGAAAAGCTTCAGCACTTTTAGGAATCTTTTGACTTGTAAAAGAATAAAATGTTGTGATTGGTACAAATGTACTGCTTCGAGAAAATTCTCCCACATAAAGGGTTGGATCTTGATTTTCCTTGGAAGAATTTTGGACTTTAAGTCAAACTCTCTTGCTTCTGATTTCTTCATGAGTTCAATTGCTTTTAGTTCTTCATTCTTAAAGAAAAAATTGGTGTTCTGCCTCCTTCATGTTAACCTTCGGTGACTGTCAAGTTTGAGGAATTGGACCAGTTGAAGAACGAGGTCCATAAGCCATGAATGATACATTAGGAAAAGCTTCAACACTTTGAGGAATCTTTTGACTTGTATAAGAATAAAATGCTGTGATTGGTACAAATGTACTGCTTCGAGGAAATTCTCCCACATAAAGGGTGGGATCTTCATTTTCCTTGGAAGAATTTTGGACTTCAAGTCAAACTCTCTTGCTTCTGATTTCTTCATGAGTTCAATTTCTTTTAGTTCTTCGGTCTTAAAGAAAAAATTAGTGTTCTGCCTCTTTTATGTTAACCTTCGGTGACTGTGAAGTTTGAGGAATTGGAACAGGTGAAGAACCAGGTCCATAAGCCATGAATGATACATTAGGAAAAGCTTCAGCACTTTGAGGAATCTCTTGACTTGTTTGAGAATAAAATGTTGCGATTGGTACAGATGTACCGCTTCGAAAAAATGCTCCCCATAAAGAGTTGGATCTAGATTATCCTTGGAAGAATTTTGGAATTCAAGTCAAACTCTCTTGCTTCTGATTTCTTCATGAATTTAATTGCTTTTAGTTCTTCATTCTTAAACAAAAAATTGGTGTTCTGCCTCTTTCATGTTAACCTTCGGTGACTGTGAAGTTTGAGGAATTGAACCAGGTGAAGAACCAGGTCCGTAAGCCATGAATGATACATTAGGAAAACCTTCAGCACTTTGAGGAATCTTTTGACTTGTATAAGAATAAAATGTTGTGATTGGTACAGATGTACTGCTTCGAGGAAATTCTCCCACATAAAGAGTTGGATCTTGATTATCCTTGGAAGAATTTTGGAATTCAAGTCAAACTCCCTTGCTTCTGATTTCTTCATGAATTCAATTGCTTTTAGTTCTTCATTCTTAAAGAAAAAATTGGTGTTCTGCCTCCTTCGTGTTAACCTTCGGTGACTGTGAAGTTTGAGGAATTGGACCAGGTGAAGAACCAGGTCCATAAGCCATGAATTATACATTAAGAAAAGCTTCAGCACTTTGAGGAATCTCTTGACTTGTTTGAGAATAAAATGTTTCTATTGGTACAGATGTACCGCTTCGAAGAAATGCTCCCCATAAAGAGTTGGATCTTGATTATCCTTGGAAGAATTTTGGAATTCAAGTTAAACTCTCTTGCTTCTGATTTCTTCATGAATTTAATTGCTTTTAGTTCTTCATTCTTAAAGAATAAATTGGTGTTCTGCCTCTTTCATGTTAACCTTCGGTGACTGTGAAGTTTGAGGAATTGGACCAGGTGAAGAACCAGGTCCGTAAGCCATGAATGATACATTAGGAAAACCTTCAGCACTTTGAGGAATCTTTTGAATTGTATAAGAATAAGATGTTGTGATTGGTACAGATGTACTGCTTAGTGGAAATTCTCCCACATAAAGAGTTGGATCTTGATTAACCTTGGAAGAATTTTGGAATTCAAGTCAAACTCTTGCTTCTGATTTCTTCATGAATTTAATTGCTTTTAGTTCTTCATTCTTAAAGAAAAAATTGGTGTTCTGCCTCTTTCATGTTAACCTTCGGTGACTGTGAAGTTTGAGGAATTGGACCAGGTTAAGAACCAGGTCCGTAAGACATGCATGATACATTAGGAAAACCTTCAGCACTTTGAGGAATCTTTTGACATGTATAAGAATAAGAAGTTGTGATTGGTACAGATGTACTTCTTCGAGGAAATTCTCCCACATAAAGTGTTGGATCTTGATTTTCCTTGGAAGAATTTGGAATTCAAGACAAACTCTCTTACTTCTGATTTCTTCATGAGTTCAATTGCTTTTAGTTCTTCATTCTTAAAGAAAAAATTGGTATTCTGCCTCTTTCATGTTAACCTTCGGTAACTATGAAGTTTGAGGAATTGGACCAGGTGAAGAACCAGGTCCATAAGCCATGAATGATACATTAGGGAAACCTTCAGCACTTTGAGGAATCTTTTGACTTGTATAAGAATAAGATGTTGTTATTGGTACAGATGTACTGCTTCGAGGAAATTCTCCAACATAAAGAGTTGGATCTTGATTATCCTTGGAAGAATTTTGGACTTCAAGTCAAACTCTCTTGCTTCTGATTTCTTCCTGAATTCAATTGCTTTTAGTTCTTCATTCTTAAAGAAAAAATTGGTGTTCTGCCTCCTTCATGTTAACCTTCGATGACTGTGAAGTTTGAGGAATTGGACCAGGTGAAGAACCAGGTCCATAAGCCATGAATGATACATTAAGAAAAGCTTCAGCACTTTGAGGAATCTCTTGACTTGTTTGAGAATAAAATGTTGCTATTGGTACAGATGTACCGCTTCGAAGAAATACTCCCCATAAAGAGTTGGATCTTGATTATCCTTGGAAGAATTTTGGAATTCAAGTCAAACTCTCTTGCTTCTGATTTCTTCATGAATTCAATTGCTTTTAGTTCTTCATTCTTAAAGAAAAAATTGGTGTTCTGCCTCCTTCGTGTTAACCTTCGGTGACTGTGAAGTTTGAGGAATTGGACCAGGTGAAGAACCAGGTCCATAAGCCATGAATTATACATTAAGAAAAGCTTCAGCACTTTGAGGAATCTCTTGACTTGTTTGAGAATAAAATGTTTCTATTGGTACAGATGTACCGCTTCGAAGAAATGCTCCCCATAAAGAGTTGGATCTTGATTATACTTGGAAGAATTTTGGAATTCAAGTCAAACTCTCTTGCTTCTGATTTTTCATGAATTTAATTGCTTTTAGTTCTTCATTCTTAAAGAAAAAATTGGTGTTCTGCCTCTTTCATGTTAACCTTCGGTGACTGTGAAGTTTGAGGAATTGGACCAGGTTAAGAACCAGGTCCGTAAGCCATGAATGATACATTTGGAAAACCTTCAGCACTTTGAGGAATCTTTTGACATGTATAAGAATAAGATGTTGTGATTGGTACAGATGTACTGCTTCGAGGAAATTCTCCCACATAAAGAGTTGGATCTTGATTATCCTTGGAAGAATTTTGGAATTCAAGTCAAACTCTCTTGCTTCTGATTTCTTCATGAATTTAATTGCTTTTAGTTCTTCATTCTTAAAGAAAAAATTGGTGTTCTGCCTCTTTCATGTTAACCTTCGGTGACTGTGAAGTTTGAGGAATTGGACCAGGTGAAGAACCAGGTCCGTAAGCCATGAATGATACATTAGGAAAACCTTCAGCACTTTGAGGAATCTTTTGACTTGTATAAGAATAAGATGTTGTGATTGGTACAGATGTACTGCTTCGTGGAAATTCTCCCACATAAAGAGTTGGATCTTGATTATCCTTGGAAGAATTTTGGAATTCAAGTCAAACTCTCTTGCTTCTGATTTCTTCATGAATTTAATTTCTTTTAGTTCTTCATTCTTAAAGAAAAAATTGGTGTTATGCCTCTTTCATGTTAACCTTCGGTGACTGTGAAGTTTGAGGAATTGGACCAGGTGAAGAACCAGGTCCGTAAGCCATGAATGATACATTAGGAAAACCTTCAGCACTTTGAGGAATCTTTTGACATGTATAAGAATAAGATGTTTGTTGGAATACCGTATGCCCGAGACACATAATTAGGTTAATGTAGCTAGCCGTGTTTGATCCAAGTCGGGTCATACCCAATAACGAGTTAGACACACACCAATTATGTATTTGTTAAGATAAGATCTATAAGACAAATACAGAACACGACACATTCAGAAAATTGGGTTTCTGAATATTTACTTGAAAGTGTTAAATAAATTAATCGGTTAATTTATTTATTCAAATAATTATTATTGGAATGATTATTTAACTATGTATTCTTTTATAAAATGGTTTATAAAAGATGGGGTGTTTATATATTTTATAAAGTATAAAATAAATAAAAAAAAAAAAAAAAAAAAAAAAACATTATTGGGGCCGGTTTTAGGGTGGGCCCCACACCCCATATCTTGGTCAAAATCATTAACATGCAAGGATGGAGGTTGAGTGTTTTACTTGACATAATACCTAACACCATGCTTCCTTGGTTTTATATATCATGAAAAGATCAAGATCATGATTTTTTACAACACTTTCAAGTAACCAAACCAAGACACAACTTTCTTTTCTTTCTTTCTTTCTAGCTCACGGCCAAGAGAAAAGAAAGGGCTCGGGTCTCGGGTTTTTCGTGTTCAAGCTTCCTAGCATAGCTCGGTGTGTGTTGGAGGCTCGGGGTATATTCCGTTTGAGGGTTTTCCTTTGAAAGTCTAGCATTCACATCATCATCTTCTTCAACCATCTACTAAACTCTTAAAGGGTTAAGAATGTAAGTTTTACAAGCTTTGATAGTTTAGTTTTCCCGTATTACTTGATCCTTACTTCGGGTTTCTAATATATAGATTATTGGTAATCTAATAACATGGATAAACTAAGTTGTTCATGAATATATATTATATAGACTTGTAATATATACACATATAAACACATGGATACATATGTTTAGTTTGCAAATACCATGCTTCCGCCTTTAATGTGACTAGTTAAATGGTTAACTAAGTTTGTAAATTCCATAGAAACCCAACAAATGGCATCAAGAGCCGGGATACGGGAAACTAAGCTTCGGGTTCTCGGTTTTATATTTTCCCCTTGAAAGATTTTATACAAAAAATTAACATGCATGATATTTTTTTTGTATTTAATCTTGTTATTGTTTTTGGCTTTGTTCAAAAAAAAAAAAAATAAAATAAAACCGAGCAAATGGGCCAAAGCCCAATTCGGGTGAATTTGGGCCGAAGCCCACTTGAATATGGTTATTGGGCTAACCGGAAATAAAAGGGAAAAAGCTATATGGGCCGAAGCCCATTTTGGTTAAATGGGCCGAGCCCATAAGTTTAAATTGGGTCGAGCCCATAAGTTTTTTAATTGGGCCGAAGCCCATAATCTTGTTATTGGGTCAAGCCCAAATGGGTTGGGCTAGGCCCGATAAAGCCAAGGGGTTTTGGAACGGGTTCCTAAGACATAACGGGTTATGTTTGTTAATACTAGACCGAGCCGTAGACCAAGTGGATGTTATGTTTGTGGTTGATGTTGTGATTGTAGTTAATTATTCAAGTTTCGGTTTGTAATAATTAATTAGGGGCAATTTTGTAATTTTGTAATTATTTATTCATATGGGTATGTAATAAATAGGTTATTTGTAATATCTTTATTTTATAGAAAAATGTATTAGGACATTTGTTTTGTAAAATAAAGAAGATTGCAAAATTGGAAATTTGGGCCTAATTGGGCCGGGTATGGTAATAATGGGTCTCACAAGCCCATTAAGGGATTCAAGCCCAAAAGGACCTAAGCCCACCAATGAGCCCAAATGGAAGCTTATGGAAGCTAAGGCCCAAGTTCAAGCCCAGTGGATCACAACGGGGTTGAAGAAGATGCTCGAAGCATTTGGATGCGGGATCGAGTGGGAGCTACAACATCCATGTGTCATGTGTCCCTTAGGATTGGACCTAAGACACACACTTGTTTCGGCTAACAAGTGTGGTCTAATTTAGTGGCTCGTGTCTAGTATAATTGTGTATGCTTGTTAATTGATTGTTTGATTGTGTGGTTGTTAGATATTAGGATATCAACTTCGTCACATAGAATTAATTAACAAAGCATAAAACGGGTTCTAATAATTATCGGTAATTACGTGACACATAGTTTAATAAAATGGATTTATTAACTAGCCGTCTCACGCCCATAATAAAATGGTTTTATTATAAATTAGAATTTTGAAAATGGTTTCAAAATATCATGTTACTAAATGCATGTTAGTACATGATTTAAAGTTTTACAACTAGAATTATTAAAACTAAAATTCCCTTTTTAAAATTAAGGATAATAAGTTAAACACCATCCTTTTGTATAACGCTTAACATATTAGTAAGCTCTTAGTGGGAAAAAGGTCACCTAACCGCGTAAGAGTAAATTAATATGTTAAGGTAATATTGGCATATAAATGGGAAAAAGGTCACCTAACCGTTTGTATGTTAATATTACAAGTTGATACAAGTAGGACGACTTAAATTAGAACCATGTGAAGAGGGTCACCCAAACATGGGGTCTAATAGGTGTTGATGGGATAAACATGCCGACACGAAATATGATTTCGAACCGGTCCCATAAACTCTAGAAGTTGCAAAAGGGTTTGCAATTGTTATGAATAACTACCTTGATAAATCGACAATGGGAAAAAGGTCACCTAACCGGAGTCGGGTTTATCGTTGGATTCTAGATTTTAATTATTAATTATATTTGGTATATATATAAAAGGGTATTAATAATTAAAAAGGTAAAACACTAAAATGAACTTAATTAAAATTCTGCAGATGGCCGCACACGTCGACGACAACATAATCCCTAACGTCCAAAATGTCTCTCTCCGATCTATTCTCGCAAAAGACCGTCTTAACCACAATAACTTTTCGGATTGGTTCCGAAATTTAAGGATTGTTCTAAAACAAGAAAAATTATATCATGTTTTGGAAACACCTATCCCCGAAGAACCGGAAGAGGGAAGTGAGGTCGAATATATGAATTGGGTCAAACTTACGGAAGATTCCATTCAAGTGTCATGCCTCATGTTGGCGACTATGGTTCCCGAAATCCAAAAGGATTTCGAAAACCATAATGCGTACGACATGATTACTCAACTTAAGGAAATGTTCCTTAAGCAATCAAGAGTTGAAAGGTTCGAAACGGTTCGAGCCTTGCATGCATGTAGAATGGATGATAATCAACCAGTTTCAACTTATGTACTTAAGATGAAAAGTTACATTGATCGCCTCGCCAAGCTAAATTGTCCCATCTCAAAAGAGTTAGCAACGGATTTGATCCTTAACTCTTTGTCGAAAAGGTTCGACACATTCGTGTTAAATTATAACATGAACGGGTGGGACAAAACCATTGGAGAACTTCACTCAATGCTTAAAACAGCAGAGGCGAGCATGGGCAAAAGGGTTTTACCCATGTTTGCGATCAATGAAGGTAGATCCAAGAATCGATCTCAACCCAATCTTAAGGCTAAGGTAGCCAAAAGAAAGGGTCCTCCTATGCATCTTAAGGGTAAGGGCAAATCACCGGTTATGGCAAAGAAACAAAAGGTTATGGAACCGAGGGGTCATAAGGATGATCCTTGTTTTGGTTGTGGGGAGACCGGACACTGGAAACGCAATTGCCCGGTCTACCTAAAAGAGCTAAAAGACAAGAGGAATGCGGCGCATACCTCGGGTAATGTCTTTATGATTAATGTTGAGCTAAATCTTATTTCTTCTAACACATGGGTATTGGATACCGGATGTGGAACTCATATTTGCAATTGGTTGCAGGGGTTCAAAAAGAATGAAGACTTAAAGAAGGGCGAAGTGAATCTTTTCATGGGCAACGGTGCAAGGGTGCACGTGGTCGCTAGAGGAGACTTCACTTTATCGCTTCCAAGTGGTTTGGAAGTTGTTTTGAGAAATGTTTTGTATGCTCCTAGTTTGACTAGGAACATTATTTCTGTGCACCTTCTTAGACAATGTAATTTTGACTTTAAATTTGTAAGATCAGAAATGCATGTATCATCTAATGGTATCTTTTATTTTAAAGCTATACCAAACAACGGTATTTATGAATTGGTTCATGATAATACCTTAAATAGCTCATTATATCAAACTTCTACTAAAAGACTCAAAAAGGATTTGAGTGATTCCTACATTTGGCATTGTCGCCTTGGACACATAAACAAGAATCGTATAAATACTCTCCAAAAGAAAGGTCTTTTGAAAACAAACGAGTTAGGTTCGTTTGATGAGTGTGAATCTTGTATTCAAGGCAAGATGACCAAAGAGCCTTTCAAAGGTACAAATGAAAGGGCTAAGGATTTGTTAGGTATCATACATACGGATGTATGCGGACCTTTCAAGCCAACTAGTAGGAATAGTGAAAGGTACTTCATTACCTTTACCGACGATTTTAGTCGATATGGGTATGTTTATCTAATGAAACACAAACATGAAGCCTTTGAAATGTTCAAAGAATTTCAAAATGAAGTACAAAATCAGCTCGACCGAACAATCAAGGTACTCCGCTCCGATAGAGGAGGCGAATACCTAAGTGATGCTTTTCAAAGTCATCTTAGAGATTGTGGAATTATTTCACAGCTCACTCCTCCTGGAACTCCTCAACATAACGGAGTATCCGAGAGGAGGAATCGAACACTGTTGGACATGGTTCGATCAATGATGGCACGAAGCTCACTACCGCCATCATTTTGGGGATATGCGCTACTCACAGCGGCTCGT
This sequence comes from Bidens hawaiensis, assembly GCF_021521415.1. NCBI lineage: Eukaryota > Viridiplantae > Streptophyta > Magnoliopsida > Asterales > Asteraceae > Bidens > Bidens hawaiensis. The sequence goes on along the minus strand of NW_027495623.1, from coordinate 142,681 downwards.
ATTTTGAATATGGCCCCGACCAAAAAGGTGGATCGAATACCCTATGAAGTGTGGCATGGAAAGGTTCCATCCTTTTCATATTTAAGGGTATGGGGATGCATAGTTTATGTTAAACGTGACACCCCAAATAAGCTTGAGGCTCGATCCATCAGGTGTATCTTCATAGGATACCCAAAGGATGATATAGGATATATATTCTATGATCCTAGTGAACAAAGAGTGTTTGTTTCACGCAAAGGATACTTCTTAGAAACTAGGTTCCTTATGGAAGGACCTAGTGAAAAGAGAGTGGAACTTGAAGAGGTTCAAGAATCACTGGATGATACACAGTTGGTCGATACTAGCTTTCAACACGAGGATGTTGAAGATGATCAAATGGTTGATCATACACACGTTGCTCGCAGATCTAGTAGGGTTAGTCAACCTCCCAAGAGATATGGATTTCTTGTGGATGATTGCTACTTGGTCGATTCGGATGAACCGATCTCCTACAAAGATGCTATGTCACAACCTGATTGTGACAAGTGGCTTGAAGCCATGAGCGCCGAGATGCAATCCATGCACGATAATCAAGTTTGGGAATTGGTTGATCGTCCACTTAACTCCAAACTGGTTGGATGTAAGTGGGTCTTCAAGAAGAAAACCGATATGCATGGAAATTTAGATACTTACAAAGCTCGACTTGTCGCAAAAGGTTTCACGCAAACTCAAGGGATTGATTATGATGAAACCTTCTCGCCGGTCGCGATGCTTAAGTCGATCAGGATATTGTTTGCCATTGCAGCTCATTTTGATTATGAGATATGGCAAATGGATGTCAAGACCGCTTTTCTAAATGGATATCTTGAGGAAGATGTCCATATGGTTCAGCCTGAAGGTTTTGTCGATCCATCTAATCCTGATAAAGTTTGTAAGTTAAAGAAATCAATCTACGGGTTGAAACAAGCATCACGGATGTGGAATCATCGTTTTAATGAAGAAATCAAAGCGTTTGGTTTCGTCCAAAACGGTGATGAGGCGTGTGTATATAAATGGGCTAGTGGGAGTATAATCATGTTCCTTATTTTGTATGTCGATGATATACTTTTATTTGGAAATGATATACCAAGTATGGAAAACGTTAAAGCGTGGTTAAGTAGTCGTTTCTCAATTAAGGATCTTGGAGAAGCGACATATATCTTGGGAATAAAGGTCTATAGGGATAGACAAAGGAAATTGATCGGACTCAATCAAAGTGCGTACATTGATAAAATCCTGAAAAGGTTCAGGATGGAAAACTCTAAGAAAGGTTTGGTACCTATTCCTAGAGGAACCGTGTTGAGCTCATCCCAAAGTCCTAGCTCTAAGGAAGAGCAGGATAGGATGAAGCATGTTCCTTATGCTTCGGCAATAGGATCTATTATGTATGCAATGATGTGCACCAGACCGGACGTCTCGTATGCTTTAAGCATAACGAGTAGATACCAGCACAACCCAGGTGACAGTCATTGGATGGCTGTCAAGAATATATTAAAATATCTTAGAAGGACTAAGGATATGTTTTTAATATATGGGTCTGGTGAGGAGGAACTCGTCGTAAAGGGTTACGTGGATGCGAGTTTCCAAACTGACCGAGATGATTCTCGGTCACAGTCGGGATATGTCTTCATCTTAAATGGAGGCGCTGTCTCTTGGAAGAGTTCGAAGCAGGATGTTGTCGCGTTATCCACTACAGAATCTGAGTACATCGCCGCTTCAATGGCAGCCCAAGAGGCTGCATGGATGAAAAAGTTCATCATGGATCTAGGGATTATCTCTTCCATTCAGGAGCCCCTAGAGATATTCTGTGACAATGAGGGTGCTATTGCACAGATCAAGGAGCCTCGTGCTCATCAGAAAACGAGGCACATTGAGCGCAGATTCAACTACATAAGGGATGAAGTTGAAAAGAGAAAGATATGTATTCATAAAGTTCATACCGATCAAAATATTGCGGACCCACTCACGAAGCTCCTCGATAGGCCAAAGCATGAGGGTCATGTTTGTGCATTAGGACTTCGGTATTCTAGTGAGTGGATTTAATCTGTGTTTAGTGTTTGTATAAGAACGAATGTAATGGGTATCTCATGAAATTAATTATGTTTTAATTATTCAATGAGTTATGTTCTATATTTGCATGTTTAATCCATGAATGACTTATGTTGTTCTAAACGTCCGTAGTCGATCATGCTTGTGGGAACAAGTATGAAGGTAAGACTGTTATGAACCCGGATTGGTTGATATTCATGTGATGAATATAGGGCATAGGTTTGCCACCAAGGTTCATAGATATTTGTGGGATACAAATATTGGACATGATCCGCTCTCAAGGATCACTGCATGGAGTTAGTGCAACTGATCATAAGTAATCCTTGAGTAAAGGCGAGTATCATTGTGTCCTTTGACCTGAGATGCATATTGGATCTTGTTCCTCATCAAGTCTGATAACTTGACTCTCTTCTTTGTTTTTCGGTAACACGATGACGTAAAAGAAAGAGCTCAGATATCATACGAGATGTCAACAAGGATGTATGCAGTCAAGATGGGATTTGTTCCTCTTATGTGTTGAGAGTTTAGATGTCTAAGGCCTGTTAAGTTAAATCAATGAGAGAATGATCAATCTGTGTCTCTTCGATTTGACAGGACATCTAGCAACAAAGGGATGTAATGATAAGACTTACCTATATCATATCAAGTGTGGACTTGAAGGGGATGATGTTATTGAATGGCACTTAGTCAAACACACTAGGGGTGGTGACCTGTTTGTTAGGCGGTATTCACCATTAGCATTAACTTCCTATGAGTCTCGTGCAAGTGGGAGATTGTTGGAATACCGTATGCCCGAGACACATAATTAGGTTAATGTAGCTAGCCGTGTTTGATCCAAGTCGGGTCATACCCAATAACGAGTTAGACACACACCAATTATGTATTTGTTAAGATAAGATCTATAAGACAAATACAGAACACGACACATTCAGAAAATTGGGTTTCTGAATATTTACTTGAAAGTGTTAAATAAATTAATCGGTTAATTTATTTATTCAAATAATTATTATTGGAATGATTATTTAACTATGTATTCTTTTATAAAATGGTTTATAAAAGATGGGGTGTTTATATATTTTATAAAGTATAAAATAAATAAAAAAAAAAAAAAAAAAAAAAAAAAAAAAAAAAAAAACATTATTGGGGCCGGTTTTAGGGTGGGCCCCACACCCCATATCTTGGTCAAAATCATTAACATGCAAGGATGGAGGTTGAGTGTTTTACTTGACATAATACCTAACACCATGCTTCCTTGGTTTTATATATCATGAAAAGATCAAGATCATGATTTTTTACAACACTTTCAAGTAACCAAACCAAGACACAACTTTCTTTTCTTTCTTTCTTTCTAGCTCACGGCCAAGAGAAAAGAAAGGGCTCGGGTCTCGGGTTTTTCGTGTTCAAGCTTCCTAGCATAGCTCGGTGTGTGTTGGAGGCTCGGGGTATATTCCGTTTGAGGGTTTTCCTTTGAAAGTCTAGCATTCACATCATCATCTTCTTCAACCATCTACTAAACTCTTAAAGGGTTAAGAATGTAAGTTTTACAAGCTTTGATAGTTTAGTTTTCCCGTATTACTTGATCCTTACTTCGGGTTTCTAATATATAGATTATTGGTAATCTAATAACATGGATAAACTAAGTTGTTCATGAATATATATTATATAGACTTGTAATATATACACATATAAACACATGGATACATATGTTTAGTTTGCAAATACCATGCTTCCGCCTTTAATGTGACTAGTTAAATGGTTAACTAAGTTTGTAAATTCCATAGAAACCCAACAATTTGTTGATCAACACCTGATATTGAGCATAACAAGCTGTGTTGACCGCTTCATCCTAGAAGAACAGAGGTAGCTTTGAATCACACAGCATAGTCCTTGCAACCTCGATAAGAGTTATGTTCCTTCTCTTAGCACTCCATTTTGTTGCGGTGTGCGAGCAGAGCTGTACTGTCTAAGTACTCATTTTTCGGCACAAAAATAACTTGAATTATGTCGTTGTCACAACGAATTTCCTTTAGCTAGAGATTTAGTGGGTTTTCCATGAGCACTAGAAAGCGTTTTATCAATTCTGTAGTTTCACTCTTATTTGACAAGAAAATCACCCAAGTAAAACGTGAGTAGTCATCAGTAATTGTCAGGCCCCCGTTTGTTGGTAGATCGTTAACAAATTAAGTCATAACTCACACAAAAGTGTTGACAAGAGAGTTAATGACGGGTTGCTATATTTAGAAAGAAAACCGTTTGATAAAAGTGGAATCAATAACAAACGATTTGGTCGCTGAACAATTAATCAATGGAAACTAACACACAAGATTCACTAAAAGATTTCCTTTTATATAATATTCAATCATACAAACGATAATCTATCTAGGGTTTCTTGATGGGAAAGTTATGTCCGTACAATTCTAAGAACAGCCGTCACTCAACAAATATTCTCACTCAATTCGTATTCAGCCGCTCTCCTAGAGGTGTGCCCTAAATATTCATTATATAGGCCTGACACCTCTGGACAGCTGTCATTCCTTCTAGAAACCCTAAATATAACGTACAAATTCAAATTACATATTCAAAAGTATCCTAGTGTAAAACAAGTCTTCTGGGTAGGCTTTGTAGAAGTAACCTTCTCCGAGTAGACTTTATACTCTGCCTTCCTTGTTAGACTTAGTAACCTTGAAGTGTGCCCGGGAACAGTTTTTCGGGTATGCTTTACTTGGAGTATTTTACTCACCAAGCAGACTTCAATCTTCTAGATTATATCAGACTTTACCCGACATAAACTTACTAGAAACCTTGTTCTTCAATGGTCCCATCAACTCCTTGCTTGGAATTAGCTTATTAGCAAAGTGTGCTTGGGAGCACTGTACCCTGCTTGAGTTGAACCCTGCTCGATGTTACTTGAGATATTTCATTACACATCAAGCTTCCTCGGACCACTATATTGTTAAAGAATACCTTTCCCGATCTTCCAATCACTTGGCTTCATGAGCTTGGTTAGCCAAGAGCTTACTCTGAAGTAAACCTTACCCGGCTATGAAGAACAAACCTGCTTGATATAGAGAACCTTGCCTGGGTATACACTAACTAGTGAACCCTACCCGGGTAAACACTAAAGAGTGAACCTTGCCCGGATATCCTCAAAAGAAGACTTCAAGAAGATAACTTTGCCCGACAGGCAAAATATCATGCCCGGTTAAGTAAAACCTTGCTCGGATGTCTCAGGTGTGCCCGGTTCCATACTTAACAATATCTAAGGAGGTTGAGAAGATTCCGATCTTCCTTGTAATCAGTTTTGGGTCAAATCATGACTCAACAACCTCCCCCTAGATTGAAAAACCTCAGTTGTCCAAAACACCTAAATGGTTACTTACATATAGGTAAAATACACATCAAATCAAAAGTAACTTTTACATGTTCAAAAACATAAACAAATTACATAATCAAAGAGTGTCCGAAGACATTACAAAATAAAGCTTATTCTAAAGATCATTGTCTTCTTCTTCTTGCATCATAGTAGGCTTGTCTTCGATTCACAATCACTATTGCTGCCCTTTGCCTAAAGATATCAAGGACTTGGTAATGAATGTGGTCTTCCGGAATGACCAAATCCCTAATATCTCTCAGATCTTCAAAGTGCAAGTAGGTCAGATCTTCATCTCTTCTAATTATGCCAAAAATGAGCCCTTCTGAGTTTCGAAGAACAAAGTGACCTGTATTTTCTTTGTATTCAGTCTCTGCAAAGATTCCATTCTTCTGCACTGTGTAATTTGGTCTTGTCATTCTTCTTTCAAGTCTTATGCAGGTATTCATGTTTGACAGAGGATTCTTGTCCTTGGCATTCATCTGATAATACGATTCAGCTCGGGCTATCTTTTTCAACTTGGCAGTTCTTCTTGTCTTCTCCTTCTTTATTACCCTCCAGCTTTTCTTCTCTTTTAGGAATTTTAATCCCTTGTCAGCTTCATCCTTCAAAAATTTGAAAAGATCATTCTGTTGTCTTCGTGCCAACCTGCTTGTATCGCGATAGTTATAAAGATCAAGTGTGGCCATTTTCTCCAACTGCTCTTGAGTATACTCAGCAAAATCTTCTTTCATAATAATGTCTCTCAATTGTTTGTTTTCCATTATCACTTTCAGAGATTGAGAGACTGAGTCAAAGTAGAGTCTTCTTGGTAAATCCACATTGGATTGTGGTCCTGCTGTTCTTTGAGTTTCAGGTCTACTTGACTCTCCTCTGCTTGACGAAGCATGCATTCTTGAATTAGAAGGCCTAGTCGGAATAGACTTCATTGGTTTGCTAGGCCTTGATACATTGAAAACTTTCATGTAAGTGGATTCAATCAGTTCAGCTGGATATAGGATAAGTTCTGCCTAGTTTAGACTTTCTTCATCCACAAGTTTCATAATCATGTTGACTATCCTTGGATTAGTCATTAGCCCTGCAGGCACAAATCTTCCTTGAACAAAACTTCTAGGATTCTCACCTTCCAACAATACTTTTTCCCATTCTGACTTTTGTATGTAGAAAAGTTCTTTCAAGTCCTCCTTTTCTAAGGCATTAAAAGTAGCTTCATCTATTCCCCTCTGGTTTATCATTATACCCCTCAAAATTTTAATCATTTCTTCATTTTCCCAAGGAATTATAGGTTCATCTTCTTGTTCAGGATCTACTTCCTCTGGGATTGGGGTTTCATCAGCAGTTGCTTCTATTGATATTTCTTTTTCAACCTCTTGTTTCTTCCTCAAAGATATTAATTTTCTCTTCTTTTTAGGAGGCTTAGGCTGTTTTTTTTTCTTCCTTCTAAATTTTTCTTTTCAAATATTGGTACTCTTTTTCAACTAATTCTTGGGTCGTTGATTCCACAACATTTATTGTTCTGCCATGTTCTATCAGAAATTTGCACTTTCCCCCATATTTGCTATAGATCTTTTCAAGCCTCTCCTTTTCAGTAGCAGTTTTCAGCTTGGTTTTTTCAAATTCCATCTCCTTTTCAGCATCTTTGGTTTTACTGTAGAGATCACTGAGTTGCTCAAAGTTATAGTTATTCAAATCTGTTTCAGAGTAGTTATGCATTCTCAGATACTCTTTAAATCTTTCCATTTCTTTTTCTTGCTTTGACCCCTTTTGTTTATCACTGGATGGTTTAGTTTGTAGCAACTCCTTCAATTTTTCTTTTCTTTTCATTTTATTATAGAGTGCGTCAATGGCATCCTTTTCTAAGCAATTAATCATCCTGGGTGTCATCCCTCTCTCCAACAGATAAACACATTTTCCTCTAAATTTTTCTTTCAAAGCTTCAAGCTTTTCAGCCTCTTCATATTCTTTAACAAATTTTTCTTTTATGTCTTCCCTTTTATCTTCATAGGCTTCTCTCAACTTGTCAACCTTGAAGTGAGATAAATCTTTATCAGAATAACCATGTGTTTTTAAATAATCTATGTATTTTTGGGCACCCATGTTCTTCTGCTGTATTAACTTCTCAATTGTTTCCCTTTCCTTGTTCAGTCTTTTCTCCAGTTCATCATCAATCAAATCAGCTAAGCTCTCAAAGCTTATGCCATAGCTTGTCAATTTCACAATCAAAGGATTTTTCCTTTTAGCATCCAAAAGGCTTTGCTCAATGTTTTTCCTCTGTTCATCAGTCACTGTAACTTGTGGGGACATAACATTAGCAGTTTCAACACCCTTTCCCCGATCATCATCAATGTTACATCAGTTTCATCAGAATCATCCTCCTCCTCAGTTGTTTCATTAATAGCATCAATTTTTGGCTCATCAGGAGTTGGATTTTAAGGGATTGGCACATTTGGCACTCCTTGCACATGTTCATTAGGCCTTAAGGTTTGCAAAGGTATTGCCTTTATTGGGCTTGCCTCATCATCAGGGGTTTCTACAAAATATTTGTTCTGATCATCCCATTTCCTTTTCTTGGCAGACTCAGCTCTTTCAGCAAGTTTAAATGAGTCTAGTTTATCCCTTTTTCTTGAGTATTTCTTTACATATTTGGAATTATCCACACACTCCCATTCATCTGGGTTTTGTCTAATTTCATCTTCTATCTGTTGAGCCCATTTCTTTGCAGCCATTGAGGCAATAGTTTCACCTATTTCTTCTTCCATATTTAAGTCCATATTCACATTTGTTGGTTTAGCAGTTTCAGTTGAATCTTTTTCAGGTTTAATTTGAGTTTGAAACTTGCTTATTTCCATGGCCAAAGAGTTTTCCACTTCCTCAACTCTTTTCAGTTTGATCAAAGCTTCAATAACATCTTGATCATCAGCCTCTTCTTCATTTACCACCTAGCAACATTAGCTTGATTGATCAAAGCTTTCTGCTCTGCTATTTCCTCAGGAGTTATTGTTTGGGCTAGGATTTCCCTATCCTTTAATTCTCTTACAACATTCTCAAACTTTCTCCTTGCATCAGCAGCAGCTTCTTCATCTTCTTTAAACAAAATTTGTTTCTCAGGATTTGCCTTAACAGGCTCTTCTTCAATGACTTTTGCCTTACCTTTCTCCAATCTCCTTTGTTCATCTTCTTCAACATCAGACTGTTCAAAATTATCAATTTCCTTTTCAAGTGTTTCCAACTCTGGATCATACTCTACCCTCTTAGAGCCCTCAGATTGTTTAGTTTCAGTAATAGGCTCCTCAGTAGCAGTATTCCCTTCATTGATTATATCAGTTTGAGTTTCTATTAAAACATTAGTGACCACATCAGTGGTAGCCACATTTTCTTTATTATTTGTCTTTTCAATTTCATCCTCGGTCTCCTCTTCATTGTCTTCCTCCTCACTCCAAACATCATTCATATTTCATCATTCACATCATTATTTTCTTCTCCTACATCAGATTTATCACCTTCATACTCATCATTGTAACATCCTACTTTCGGTTATATTAATAAAATAAAGTTCATTTATTTTATAGCGGGTCGTTATCGGTTTAGTTGAATAGAATACGAGATGGACTTGTGTTAGGTAAATGGATATGGGTTATGGACTTGGGTTATGGAGGAATGAAGGAAAGACCATGGGCTTAAGCCCATGATCAAATATATATATACCCTTAATCCTCCATTTAATTCATTTACACATATCCCTTACACCATCCAAAACACACACTTAAGATTCTCTCTCTAGTTCTCTCTCTCTAAACCGATATCAAGAAGGAAACCGAGAACCGACCCGAGGTAATGATAGTATTTTATTGTTTGAGCTTAAATCCGTTAGATATAAACATGAAACGAGGAGCCGACACCGTTAAACCGTTTAAGTCACGAGATCCGGGTGGATTCGGGTATAAACCGAACCTATGATGAGCTTAGGAGTCACCCTAGCTCAGATCTGGATTGAACGGGACGAAAAACGGTGAAAAACGAGCTAAAACCCGTTTTTCCGGCGAAATCGCGTTTTTCCGGCGGCTTTCCGGCAATGACGGCGCCGGAAAGGTGGCGCCGGAAAGTGGTACGAGGTTAAGGGGGAATGTCAGGGAATGTTCTGACATTCCTGACCTAACCCCCTAGTTCGCTACAGGAATATAGCGAATTAAAGGTGATTCGCTAGCTAGTTCGTCCATCTGAACATAGCGAACTGATTACAGTTCGTGTTCAATTCGTTAAGGGAAAGGGGTGACGAATCACCCTTGATTCGTTAAAGTAGATAACGAATTAGAATGTCCAATTCGCTACTTGGACTGGTTCGCTACATGGACTGATTCGTTAAGAGTCCAGTTCGTTAAAGGTTCCAATTCGTTACAAGAACCAGTTCGTCATGGTAAGTCAGTTCGTTAAGGATAAGTAACGAATTAGAAGTTTAACAGAATGACAGAATTGTCCCTGGACTTAGAAAATAATGATTTAATTACAAATAAACCCTTGAACTTTTAAGTAGCATATTATTCAATGATTCAAAATGCTAATGGAAAATGTGATAAGACAATTAACCCCAGCCAGGGGCTCTGCCCCTTGGACCCCACTAGGGGCTTCCGCCCCTAGAACCCCACTGCCAGGGGCGCTGCCCCCGGACCCCCGTTCGTTGAGGGTAATAATTAAACTAGAAAGACGATATGTGTAGTGATAGTTATTGATACGTATAATTATTATAGAGTTAGTCGCGCACAGCTAAAGAAGGGGATAACCGTAAACGGTGAACGCAACCGCCTTGAGGTGAGTTTCTAGCCCCACTTCCTTGTTATGTTTTCGGGGCTGTGTGCATACTCAATGTGATAGTTAATACACTTATCTTAATTGGTAAGTGTATGCCTTGTATGATTTATGTATGATGATTGTTTGACGGTGCGTGAACGATCTTCGGATATTGCATGTACCGTCAGGTGGTAGTTAAGATATGATTGATAAGTATGATGAAAGATAGGATGTATGTATGAATATATGATGTATGTTATGATGATGGTACGTGAACACTCTTCGGAGATTGCACGTATTGTCAAGGAAAGTATGTATGAACAGGTACGGTACAGTTACACGAAACAAAGGGACCAGACCCTAATAATATCTGTGATGTTAGGGACCAGACCCTAATAATATCTGTGATGTTAGGGACCAGACCCTTATAATATCTGTGATGTTAGGGACCAGACCCTTATAATATCTGTGAGGTTATAGGGCGAAAGGCTCTTTAAAACGTATGATTATGTATGTAAAGGAAGTATGAAGGTAAGAATGAAAGTATATGCACTTACGAGTGTATGTAAGAAAGTTAATGTAACGATTCCGACGAAACCAAGTATACCCTAGCCGGTAGACAATAGTTACGTTATATTTAATGTCGGGTACATGAATTACCATAGTAATTATACAAGAATACATGGTTCACTGTATTGATTGAACGTGAATATATAATTCATCGTATTGAATATGCGATTAATCGATCGATAATTATTGAAACCCGAACGAATCGAGGGTTCAATTATAGACGATATCTATAATATTTAGTGATTTTACGAAGCATTAATGCTTCGGGATAAGTAAAGTACGGCACAGAAAAAGAATTTCGATGTAATGATACGTCGGTACATTAAACGAAACCTTCAATACCAAACCGAGCAAGAGATGATAGATCAAGCCGAAAAAGATGCGCAATAATTAATAATATGATGTTTTAAATTAATAAATGTCATGGTTTAAGTTTTTAAAGTTTTTAAATCGGTTTTAAAAAAATTCATTTTTAAGCCGAAAACGATCGTTTTAGCCTCGTTTTAAGCCGAGTTAAACATTTAACAGAAAACGAACTTAACCAGATTATCCACAACATTATCCGGATTTCCATAATCCAAATATGTGGCTAGAAATGGAGAGGTGGGTCCCACCCCACCCCCCTCATATTCCGATCGGCATTGGGGGTTTACCCCTTGCCTTTCATTTCTTTTTTTTCATCAAACATTGCAACATTCATCCTTTCTCTCCACAAGATCACCTAAAAACCTGAGTTTTTAGCAAGAAAACCGAGGTAAAAACCGAGTTATTTACGTGTTCATCTTCGTTTCTTGAGTTTATTAGCAAGAAAATGAGGTTTCAAAGATGAAAACCGATTCTTGCATGATCAAGTGATTTATACGGGTTATACAAGGGATCTTGGTCCAAGAAAGGAGTTAAACGAACCAAAAACGAATTTTTACGGTTTAAATCTTTGTTTTTGAATCATAACCGAAACTATAGTGTAAGAGGCTTGATCGTGAGTGTAACTTGCTTGGTATTGTGGTATGTTGGTTGTAGGTTCTGTATTTAGTGGTAGATAAGGCGGAAAAACGGGTTTGTAGCTTGTAGTGGCGGAAAACGAAAGGTATATTCGGTTTATGTTCGGTTATGGATTTTTGGACAGATTGTGAATGGTTTAGAGTTAGGTCATGAAATTTTACAGAGGTGTTAAATAAATGAAAATAAGAGTTCTGTGAATTTTTGGTAATTTTTGGACAAAGGATGAATATTTGGTGAATTTAATGCTCGGTTTTGGCTAAAAATGGTGAAAAATAGTTAAATGTCATGAAAATTTCTGTAAAATTGCAGATAAGCTTTTTATATCATGTAAAAGTCACACAAAAAATTTTAGGTCAGTTGGAGAAGTCTAAGTAGTCTTTTCGGTTAAACGAGTTCTAGGGTTTTCTAGCTCGGTTTTAATGAAAATGGCATGTAAAAAGAGATTTTGGTTCTGGAAAAATTACAGGGGACTATGTAGATGGCAGGGGACATCCAGGAAAAATTTGGGATTTTTCTAAGTTCGTTTGGTATTTACGACATATTTAGTGTTTAAATGGTGTTTAAAAATAGATAAATAAATTTTAAATATAAAAATTAATTCTTGAAATATTTTTATAAATTTCCCCACTGTCAAAATGTTATTTGTGAAAAATCTCAAGATCCGAGGATGAACGGATATTTATTTGGAATAAAAGTGAACTTTTATAATATAAAACGCGTAAACCAGCAAAGTTCGGGTAGACGAACTGACTGGTGTATAAAAACCCTAAAAATGAACTATTTTCATATAACTGAGTTAAACAAGTAAAAATAAATCATCCGAAAATAATTCGGATGATTTTGGTAATTTTAAACGATTTAACAGGTTCCGGTGCACCAAAGACGGAAACGGGTCCCGCAGCCAATCGGGGCGTCTAAACCGAGCTCTAATTTCACAACATTAATTAAATTATCAGTCAACCACTATTTTCGGGTCGTGTGTGACCAAACTCATTTTTGAAACGTAAAAACGGATAACCGTGCTAGGCACGCAAAACGGGAAAAACGACTAATAGTAATTTTGACTAGTAAACTCTAAACGATATCACAATCTGAGTCCGGAGAAGTGTTTCTGGGTTAACATTGCCCCCGGAATGGGTACATTACTGGGTTAACAGTGTCCCCCGATGTACTGGTTAACACGGTTAAAGATTATATAAACTATATTTGTATAATAACGATCGTAGGGATCATATTACAGATTGGACGTGTTAACTGATAATGATTGTTGTTACCTGCTTGCATGTGCTAAGGTGAGTTTCACGAGCCCCTTTTTTTTCTGAATGGTTTTTAAATATTTTCTCGGGGCGGAAGCATGTTACTACTGAAATGTTTAAGTACATACTGAACGCATGGATTTGCGTGGATTTATATATATTTTATTGTACGGGAATCGTACGGAAATGTACTAAGATGGTAATTGTCTGAGTTGCTAACATTCTAAGGCCCCGGAACACGAGTGATTAACTGAAAGCCGGTAGAGTGTGGATAGTACTATTGGTCTGACAAACCCAACTGGTCCGGCATGGATTTGCTGATGTTTCCCAGCCAGTTGCACATGCCTATTTTGTTGTTCTATATATTTTGCTATGTAATGTTAGGCATAGCGGTTTGGGGCAGGTCCGTGGGCGGAGTATGCCACGGGGTTGTGTGTGGATAGTCAGAGGTTTCACTTGTGGGCTCAGCATAATTACATCGATAATAATATTATTTTATGATAATGATTTATCATTGTTTACTTGAATTGTGAAACTCACCAACTATTCGTAGTCGACCCGTTTTCTCAAATGCTTTTCAGGTACAATTAAGATGAAGTGATTGCTTACGTGCTAAGTGCTTGATGTGTGTAAGATTTGCGTGCGGGACGTTAGGATACATTATAATAAATAGAATTATGTATCGTATTGCATGATGTGTGTATCACCTAGACGGTAATGAAATACGAGATAATGTAATTTTAAGTATATTAATGTATTCAGTTTTCTTTATAAACAATGTGGTTGATATCAGAGGTGTCTGTTGCATCCCGTTCACGTTTCCGCTGCGGTTACGGGGTGTTACAGAACTTGGTATCAGAGCCATTGGTTATAAAGAATTAGGATGTCTGTAAAAGATACCTAAAATATAACCAGTAGCTCAAGTATTATAGGATCTGAATATCAACTAATAATTTATAGTGACGAGATCTGGATGAACTTGGATGGACAAGTGGGTTATTATGGTCCGGAACATAATAACAGACTTGTCCGCACTAGGGAATTCAGGGGAAGTCACGGGGTACATTAATAGGTAAAAATGGCAACATATGTGTAAAGTATATAATATTATTTATACGTGCTAATGTGTATATATATATATGTACATATCTTGTGGGTACATGTACTGAGAAATAGGACCCGGATAAGGAACCGGGGGATAAAATAATAAAAGTACCGAGGATGCTGAAATTTCTAGAGCATCGGTTGATGATAAGTCTGACTTATCGGGTATAGTTATGATAGTACCAAGTTAGATCTCCCGTTTGACATGAACCAGAAATATCGAGTAACCGTCACTCCCAACCGAAATTAATAAATCCCTTACCCTACCAACACCAGTACCATATATCCTAATAACCCCCTATGTTCACCCGAACCGCCGACCCTCACGCACGGACGGATCTGCACCTGAACCCATTCTTATTCCATTAAGGTAAAAAATAAATAAATAAATAAATAAATAAATAAATAAATAAAATAAAATAAAATAAATAATAATAATAATAAATTTGATGATAAATGAGCAGATAAAAATAATATATAGAAATATATATGTGTATTTCTCACTTTCAAACATATGAGACATACCACCCCCAGATCGAGAATTACCGATTTTAGCAAACCTAGAACGCCTGAGGACATTGACTGAACAAGTGACAGAGTTTCCCATAATAGTAATTGAGAATATTTGAAAGCAACTTGGGTTGCGCGATTACCTTGAACCTTGCAACTCCCTATGTTATCCTTACACCCGTTAGATGCCTATACCCATGTATACTCGAATAGAATGATTACCCATACACAAAGAGGTGTTGGAATCATTATAGCATAGTTGGTTGTTCGTTCGTAGGTGGTATACCGTGTATGCCGGATATACAAATAGACACGGATATTATAACTCCGTGGTACGTAATCGTTTGGTGCTCACGGTGAGCATGTATCGGTTATGCTGACAAGCAGAAGGATATTGAAATCAAGCATATTAAACATTAATCTTTGTTGAGAAAGATCTATATGTCAGTTGGTGACAAGGGTTATGAAACATATTTAAACGTTAACCGACGTCAGGTTAAGTCCATATGTTATTATATTTGTGGGACATATATACTAGATACCGGTATGTGTACTATGTATGATAATATTTGGTGTGTATGTGTACTTGCTGTTATGATTGAGCTGGTAACGAGTTACACGGTGAGATTAGTATTGATTACTGCGTACGGGATAGGTACGGCAGAATGACATAAAAAGAGTAACTCCAATGATGGAGATTGATATGATTCAGTTGATTGCTCAAAGATAGCAGATGATGATACCGAATGTCGTATCACAGATCACTGCTAGTGTTGATGCAAATGTGATCGCAGAATTATAGATCGAGCAATCACATGAATATGAATATTTCAATTCTTAGTGTTATTACTAAGAGTGATAATTTCCCACTGAATACTATTATGACTACAAGTATTAGTTATAAACTAAACATGAATAGTAGTCGTAATGAATTAGATCCGGTATGAAGGATATGTTTGTGGTTGTGTTAAGGAAATTATTAATAGTTTACTGATGGTAAAGGGAGGAATAGATTAGCAAGTGGATAGAAAAGATCGAAATGGTTAAGGATATTGGTAAGAGTCTAGAACATTGTGTAGTGAAATATGCTACAAATATGTTGATAGATTATGTTGTATCGTGATGGAACACGATGGTACAAAAATTATAGTTAGAAAATTATTACTCAGATGATATGGTCGGAATTTAAAATTCTTGAGCTAGAGCACTTTTATTTGAGTAATTAAGTTCAGAGATTGGAAACTGAGCTATGGAAGATAGAAATGTTGAGTGCTGATCACTTAGAACGCGCTAATCGTTTGAAGGAATTGCCATGTCTGGTAACATGGCTAATTACTCCTGAAACTAAGCGAAGTGAGCGCTATGTTGGGGATTAACTCCATCGATAAGGAGTATAGTCAATTCTGTAAAATATACAACCTTTGGAAGGGTTGTGTCACAAGCCAACATTGATATATTTGACTCTATGGGAAGCGGACTGGAAGGACGTTAGGTGAGACGTCGAGTGTTAAAGAAGAGAAATGATAAAGTTATAGTGCAAGATAGACTTGTGAATAAGTGGGTATGTCCTACAACCCAGAATTATACTAAGACTAGTTCTGGTGTGAAAACATGAACCGCATGAAGGGTCCTTCCCTAAATGTGGAAAATATGGTTATCGGCAGGAAGAAGAATATCGGGTGATAGTAGGCCACAGGTGTGGTAAAGATGGACGTAATGCCCCAATTGTAGAACCAATTGAAGCCATGTGAACCGGCAACCCCAACCCATTCGTGTACAACCACTCCGAACCCAACAACTTCAATAACAATCCATCCAAAGAAATCAAATTATGCCAAACGGTTGTACTTGCTATGAATGTGGCAGTACAAAACGTTTCAAGAGAAATTGCCCAAAGTTGAACCAAGGTGTCGTTGGAAGACGAACCTCATGACAAGCATCAACCTCTGATCAAGCAAGGAGCTGTGCTTTTGTGAGTAATTCGAATAAATCACGTCGTGATCCAAAGGTGGTATTAAGTACGTGGTAGTTTTAAATCAATAGGCTTCAGTGATATTTTTACGGTCGTCGATAGAAGTTAGTTCCTATTGACCTCCTATCATTTGGAAAGATACCGATTAGTGAAACTATAGAACCCTATACTGTAGAATCGCTAGCGGTAAATCCCTAATGGTTAACTAAATTGTTCGGAATTGTCCTACTATTCTGAACGATTAACCTTTCCTTATTGACCTACGACCAATAAAGTTAAGAAGTTTTGACGTAATAGTTAACATGGATTGGCTAACTCAACATGAAGCTGAAATCAATTATGAAAAAAAAAAGATGATTAGAAGCTCTCTTTCGGTCGATGAAGCGATTAGATACAGAGAAAAGTGTACGGTATTATGTTACCACTCTAATCTCATCTTGAGACGTTATAATATTTACGCCAAGAAGACGTGGTGTATTTAACAAACGTGATTGCCACAGATTTAAAAGAAAACATACAGAAGATGTTCCGGTGATACGTAAAAACCCACAAGTTTTCCCAGAAGAACTTCCTGGATTACCGCCAACCCGACAGGTCGAATTCAGAATCGATTAATACCTCAAGCTGGCCCTGTTGCTAAGGCACCCTACCGACTTGCACCGTCCGAGATGCAACAGTTATGCAACAGTTATCCAATCAGTTGCAATAATTACTGGATAAGGTTTTATACGACCTAGCTAGTCACCATGGGGTGCACCAGTGTTATTTGGGGAAATGAAGGAAGGAAGTGTTAGGATATGTATTGATTAGGTAGAATTGAATAAAGTGACGATCAAGAATAGGTATTCACTTCTTCGAAGTAAATGATCTGTTTAACCAACTGCAAGGGGCGATTTATTTTTAGAAAAATTAATCTTAGATATAGTTATCACCAAATGAAAAATCCAAGAGGAGGACGTTGCAACAACAGCGTTTCGGACTCGCTACGGCCATTACGAGTTCTTAGTTATGCCTTTCGGGCTAACAAATGCGCCGGCAGTGTTCATGGAACTCATGAATCGAGTCTGTAAACCCTACCTCGACAAATTCGTCATCATGTTTATTGACGATATTTTGATCTACTCGAAAAGTAAAGAAGAGAACGAGCGACACTTGAGCATAATTTTAGAGCTTCTGAATCAGGAGAAGTTGTATGCAAAATTCCCCAAGTGTAACTTCTGGTTACAAGAAGTGCAATTCCTCGGTCACGTTGTAAACCATCAAGGAATACACGTTGATCCGAGTAAGGTAGAAACCATTAAAATTGGCAGTCACCCAAGGCGCCAAAGGAAATGCGCCAATTTTTAGGACTAGCCGGAGACTATCAGCGGTTTATTGAAGAATTTTTTTAACATTACCCAACTTATAATCCTTTGTACGACGCAAATGTACAAATTTTATAGATGATAAGAGACCGCAGTCTCATATTCAACGAAGATGGGTCGAGTTGTTAAGCGATTATGACTGTGACATCCGTTATCACCCCGGCAAGGCTAACGTCGTAGCCGATGCCTTGAGTAGGAAAGATCGGGTTAAGCCATTGCGAGTGCGAGCGCTGAGGATGATAGTCCAGTCGAACCTTTCGGACCTGATTCGAGTCGCTCAACGTGAGGCGTTGAAAGAGGAACAATTGGAAAAGGAGGGACTTTACGGCAATGAGAAGAATTTCGAACAGCGCGTGGACAAAATTCTCTATTTCAAAAATCGGGTTTGGATCCTGACCCTCCATGACTTTCGTGAATTAATAATGGACGAAGCGCATAGATCGAAATATTCCATACATCCGGAATCGGATAAGATGTACAAGGATGTGAAGGAGTTTTACTGGTGGCCGGGTATGAAAAAGGATATAGCAACGTATGTCGGTAAGTGTACGACTTGTGCGAGAGTTAAGGCGGAGCACCAGAAACCCTCGGGGATGTTACAACAACCGGAAATTCCCGAATGGAAGTGGGACCAATTCACGATGGATTTTGTGACACATCTCCCTAAGACGTCCCGAGGACATGATGCAATTTGAGTAATCGCGGATCGATTAACCAATCCTCGCATTTCATCCCAATCCATGACGATTACCACAATGAATTCTCGCCCAGATTCCTGATGGTGAAATGGTATCTCGTCATGGAGTACCATTTTCAATGATCTCAGATCGAAATAGTCATCCTACTTCCATTATTGGAAGGCGGGGAAGGAAGCATCGAGAGCTTGAAGCTTTCTATGGGGGAAGTAATTATCACCAATTTGTTAAATTGAAAATGGGCGTCAATCAAGCCATAAGATTTGAATCGATTCGAGAAACAACCAATCGGATTTATAATATTTAAGATAAGTTGAAAGCAGCGCGAGATTGGCAAAGGATTTATGCCAACATTCAAAGGAAACCATTGTCACTGGAAAAAGGTGACAAGGTATTTTTAAGGCATCACCTTAGAGAGGTGATATGAGGTTTGGGCAAAACCGAAAATAGCTCCTTAATATATTGGACCTCATGAGACTATCTCCATGATTGGTCATTTAGTTTATCGATTAAAGTACTCCAGGGGCTAAGTACTATACATGATGTTTTGCCATGTATACGGATTGAAAAGTACCTAAGCGATGAGGCAACGAAAGTACTAGTAATGGAAGTACTCATAGAAGACATACTTGTTATCATAAATAATTCCGTAGAGTTAGTAGATGGGAAAACTAAACAGTTTGGACACACCAAGCTTTATTGATTAAGATTATGTGGAATTCACAGCGGGGACCAGATTATACCTGGTAACGCGAGGGTGAATTCTGAAGCAAAAACCCCCACCTTTCTCTCGGAAGGGGATATTGGGCGTGTAAAATTTCGAGGACGGAATTTCTTAACGGGGGGAGAATGTAACGATTCCGACGAAACCAAGTATACCCTAGCCGGTAGACAATAGTTACGTTATATTTAATGTCGGGTACATGAATTACCATAGTAATTATACGAGAATACATGGTTCACTGTATTGATTGTACGTGAATATATAATTCATCGTATTGAATATGCGATTAATCGATCGATAATTATTGAAACCCGAACGAATCGAGGGTTCAATTATAGACGATATCTCTAATATTTAGTGATTTTACGAAGCATTAATACTTCGGGATAAGTAAAGTACGGCACAGAAAAAGAATTTCGATGTAATGATACGTCGGTACATTAAACGAAACCTTCAATACCAAACCGAGCAAGAGATGATCGATCAAGCCGAAAAAGATGCGCAATAATTAATAATATGATGTTTTAAATTAATAAATGTCATGGTTTAAGTTTTTAAAGTTTTTAAATCGGTTTTAAATAAATTTCATTTTTAAGCCGAAAACGACCGTTTTAGCCTCGTTTTAAGCCGAGTTAAACATTTAACCGAAAAACGAACTGAACCAGATTATCCACAACATTATCCGTATTTCCATAATCCAAATATGTGGCTAGAAATGGAGAGGTGGGTCCCACCCCACCCCCCTCATATTCCGATCTGCATTGGGGGTTTACCCCTTGCCTTTCATTTCTTTTTTTTTCATCAAACATTGCAACATTCATCCTTTCTCTCCTCAAGATCACCTAAAAACCCGAGTTTTTAGCAAGAAAACCGAGGTAAAAACCGAGTTATTTACGTGTTCATCTTCGTTTCTTGAGTTTATTTGCAAAAAAATGAGGTTTCAAAGATGAAAACCGATTCTTGCATGATCAAGTGATGTATACGGGTTATACAAGGGATCTTGGTCCAAAAAAGGAGTTAAACGAACCAAAAACGAATTTTTACGGTTTAAATCTTTGTTTTTGAATCATAACCGAAACTATAGTGTAAGAGGCTTGATCGTGAGTGTAACTTGCTTGGTATTGTGGTATGTTGGTTGTAGGTTCTGTATTTAGTGGTAGATAAGGCGGAAAGACGATTTTGTAGCTTGTAGTGGCGGAAAACGAAAGGTATATTCGGTTTATGTTCGGTTATGGATTTTTGGACAGA
The DNA here is from genome assembly GCF_021521415.1 of Bidens hawaiensis. Classification (NCBI taxonomy): domain Eukaryota; kingdom Viridiplantae; phylum Streptophyta; class Magnoliopsida; order Asterales; family Asteraceae; genus Bidens; species Bidens hawaiensis. The sequence continues at coordinate 122,014 of NW_027495623.1, read as the reverse complement.
TTGTGAACGGTTTAGAGTTAGGTCATAAAATTTTACAGAGGTGTTAAATACATAAAAATAAGAGTTCTGTGAATTTTTGGTAATATTTGGACAAAGGATGAATATTTGGTGAATTTAATGCTCGGTTTTGGCTAAAAATGGTGAAAAATAGTTAAATATCATGAAAAATTCTGGAAAATTTCGGATAAGCTTTTTATATCATGTAAAAGTCACACACAAAAAATTTTAGGTCAGTTGGAGAAGTCTAAGTAGGCTTTTCGGTTAAACGAGTTCTAGGGTTTTCTAGCTCGGTTTTAGTCAAAATGGCATGTAAAAGAAGATTTTGGTTCTGGAAAAATTACAGGGGACTATGTGGATGGCAGGGGACATCCAGGAAAAATTTGGGATTTTTCTAAGTTCGTTTGGTATTTACGACATATTTAGTGTTTAAATGGTGTTTAAAAATAGATAAATAAATTTTAAATATAAAAACTATATCTGGAAATATTTTTATAAATTTCCCCACTGTCAAAATGTTATTTGTGCAAAATCTCAGGATCCGAGGATGAACGGATATTTATTTGGAATAAAAGTGAACTTTTATAATATAAAACGCGTAAACCAGCAAAGTTCGGGTAGACGAACTGACTGGTGTATAAAAACCCTAAAAATGAACTATTTTCATATAACTGAGTTAAACAAGTAAAAATAAATCATCCGAAAATAATTCGGATGATTTGGGTAATTTTAAACGATTTAACAGTTTCCGTTGCACCAAAGACGGAAACGGGTCCCGCGGCCAATCAGGGCGTCTAAACCGAGCTCTAATTTCACAACTTTAATTAAATTATCAGTCAACCACTATTTTCGGGTCGTGTGTGACCAAACTCATTTTTGAAACGTAAAAACGGATAACCGTGCTAGGCACGCAAAACGGGAAAAACGACTAATAGTAATTTTGACTAGTAAACTCTAAACGATATCACAATCTGAGTCCGGAGAAGTGTTTCTGGGTTAACATTGCCCCCGGAATGGGTACAGTACTGGGTTAACAGTGTCCCCAGATGTACTGGTTAACACGGTTAAAGATTATATAAACTATAATTGTATAATAACGATCGTAGGGATCATATTACAGATTGGACGTGTTAACTGATAATGATCGTTGTTACCTGCTTGCATGTGCTAAGGTGAGTTTCACGAGCTCCTTTTTTTTCTGAATGGTTTTTAAATATTTTCTCGGGGCGGAAGCATGTTACTACTGAAATGTTTAAGTACATACTGAACGTATGGATTTGCGTGGATTTATATATATTTTATTGTACGGGAATCGTACGGAAATGTACTAAGATGGTAATTGTCTGAGTTGCTAACATTCTAAGGCCCCGGAACACGAGTGATTAACTGAAAGCCGGTAGAGTGTGGATAGTACTATTGGTCTGACAAACCCAACTGGTCCGGCATGGATTTGCTGATGTTTCCCAGCCAGTTGCACATGCCTATTTTGTTGTTCTATATATTTTGCTATGTAATGTTAGGCATAGCGGTTTGGGGCAGGTCCGTGGGCGGAGTATGCCACGGGGTTGTGTGTGGATAGTCAGAGGTTTCACTTGTGGGCTCAGCATAATTACATCGATAATAATATTATTTTATGATAATGATTTATCATGGTTTACTTGAATTGTGAAACTCACCAACTATTCGTAGTTGACCCGTTTTCTCACATGCTTTTCAGGTACAATTAAGATGAAGTGATTGCTTACGTGCTAAGTGCTTGATGTGTGTAAGATTTGCTTGCGGGACGTTAGGATACATTATAATAAATAGAATTATGTATCGTATTGCATGATGTGTGTATCACCTAGACGGTAATGAAATACGAGATAATGTAATTTGAAGTATATTAATGTATTCAGTTTTCTTTATAAACAATGTGGTTGATATCAGAGGTGTCTGTTGCATCCCGTTCACGTTTCCACTGCGGTTACGGGGTGTTACAGTTAAGAGGTTAAGTATGAAATGTAAGAAGGTATTGTATGATTATGTGATTAACTAGAAGTCACTCAGCGTAGCTGACTTTTAGTATGCACGCATGTGAGTAGGATGAGGCAGCTCGCGTGAGGAGACACGTGGCACTGAATAAGGGGCTGGCATCGGAAGACGCAAGACGTTTAAGTTTAATGTTTTGTTTATTTTGAAAGACAAGATGTTGTTTTAAGACAAGAGGTGTTTTGTTATGAGATATTTTATGAAAGCTTTTATATTCCGCGAATGTTTTAATTAACTCTGATATTTAGAACTGCGTTTATGAGTAAATCTAACACGAAAGTAGGGCTACCGGTAACGGGGCCTTACAATCATCCTCCATCCTTCTTTCTTCACTGTCCTCTTCATCATCATAAGCATTTATAATACTTGTCAACCCATCAACATTCACTTGTGCAACCTCCATCACTACATCATGTATATTGACAATAGCATCAGTTGGCTTAATTGTATTAATCTCCCCCTGTTTTGGGCCAGCTAAGGTCTTCTCAACCTCCTGCTCCAGGGTTTTAATTTTTAACATTGCACATGCCAACTTGTCCAATAGTAATACATTCTCCTTTGTCACCTCCTCATTTCTCTCCCTTAACTTAGCATTTTCCATCATCAGATTCAAATTTCTTTAAAATAGTAAATTTGCAGCAGGAGGGGTTATTGGTGGTGTTGTAGAGAAAGGGTTAGGTTCAGATTGGTCTTGGTTAGTGGTTTGAGCAAAAATGTTTTCACTTGTAGATGGTAGTGGGTTGATAGTAAATGCGGGTGGTGTTTGAGGTGTGGTTTGAGATTGAATATGAGTAGGCTGTGTTGTTGTAACTGCTCGGAGTGGTTATTGAGTTTGGTGTGGGCTTGGAATGAATGTATCTGGTTGGATTGGGCTGTTAGTTGGTGGTGTTTGTGGTGGTGGTAATGGTTGTGTTGATGTTTCAGGCTGGCTTTGGGTCAAGGTTTGGGTTGGGGATTGGATGGTTTGATCTTGTGGTTGTGGTGAAAAATGTGGTGATTGGTTTAGGGTGGGTAGTGGTGATTGTGGTGGTGATTGGTTTAGGGTGGTCAATGGATAGTGGTGATGGTATAGGTTGGTCAATGGGTAGTGGTGTTTGTGGTGGTGATGGTATAGGTTGGTTCTCCCCCTGGTCCAGTGCATTAACAATCATGGCTCCTCCAGCCCCTCCTTCATCTCCATCATCGTCATCATCATCATCATCATCTTCTAACTCAGCAACCTCCTCATCCTCCTCATAGCTCAGCTCAGGAACTGGCATAATGTCCAAGTCATGGTTCAATAACCAATGCAAAAATCTCAAACGGAATGTTTGGATTAAATCTATTGGCACTCCCCGGATTTACAATTCTTTTGTACGTGTTGGGGTTCTGCAGAACATGAGTAATGCCAATAGTGGGTAACTCATGCAACTCCTTATTGAAAATTATCTGTAGAAATCTAGGATATTGCAGAAACCTATCCTTCTCAGCCTTCTTCAGATTTCCTACCATTCCTTCGAAAATCATCTTGAAAAAATTGAATGGTAGATCATAAATGATAGCAACAGTTGCATTTGCTAAGTCACAACTCATCAGATTCCATGATCCATTACTTGGAGAAAATCCTTGAATCACATGATGGATTAGAAATCTTTATATCATAGGGAACATTGCCTTTTGAAATTGCCCATCGTGTACTGTCCCCTGGTATCCCATTGTCTGTTCGAAAATTCTCAGCAGGTGATCAGTATTGAAGTTGATAGGATTGTGGTCGTCATCGTGTAATTGCAAGCATCTTCTGATCAATCGTTCTGTTATCCGAATTTCCTGTCTTGCCACTGTAGCTTCAATCCTTCGACCTTTAACGTCATCATACAGTCTTGTTGAGCGCCAGAAATCCAGTGAATGATTTCTATAAATGATTGGGCACTCGGTGAAGGAAAAACGAACATTTGATCTTGACAACCACGTGATCATCATAGCAACCTCCTCATTTTCAGGAGTACTCTGCAACATGGCACACATATTATGCTTCTGCTCAAAGGGATACTTCGGTTGATTATTATCTGCCATATCTGGAAACAAACACAATCAAACATATTCAAAGTGAAATTAGTCATAAAGTTCATTACTTTAACTAATTTCAAGTTACAAATTAAAGAAGAAAGAGAGACAAATCATCAAGAACCTGTTGTTCGACAAATTTAAAACCTAAATAAAAAAAGAGTTTTAGCATACAAATACATAATCAAAGCCCATTATAGTCTAATCGTGAAAGGAAAACACATTATTAATGCTTACCGAGCCAGAATTAGAGTGCTGGTTACAGTTAGGGTTTGGATTGAAACGAATGCGATAATTCGGTTAGGCCGATTTTAGAGTATGCAGTGGAAAGAGAGAGAGAGAGAGTGTGGGAAAATAATGTTGAAAATTATCTCTAGCTCCCTCTTATATACCTTTTGAAAGTGGGGTTTAAATGCATTTGTCGTGTAGTGAATTATTAGCTGTCAAAGACAATAATCTTATCCTTTAAAAAATGTGATATCTAAATCTTACCCGATAAAATCAAAGTGTCAAACCTTGCCCGAAATGTTTCATTAATAAATTGACAAAGTTTTCCCGGTACCTTCCACTTAAAAATCTTGCTTGGTCAAGTTAAGTAATTTAAAGTCAAGTGATAATGAAGAAAACTTATCCGAAATACCAGATTTCTTGAGAACTCAATCACAAGATAAATAATCAAGTATGTAATATCAAATAAGCATCCTTGCTAGGAGTTAATTAAGATACTCATTTAAATTTCTCAAATATAAATTAAATAACTTAATCCAGCATAAACCCTATCAAAATAAGAAACACACTGAATCAAGCATACTTTGATGTAAAGTGTGCTCGAGCAACCTTCCTAATGTATTGTGTGCCCGAACAACCTTCTAATGTAAAGTATACCAGAACAATTTTCCTAGAGTATAAAGTGTGCCCGAAAAGATATCTAGCGGACAGTGTACCCGGAAAGTCAAATTTTGAAATTACCAAGTATATTGAGGGAACAATAGTATACCCGGAATATAAAGTGTGTCTGGAAGACAAAGTCTGCCTGGAAACACTTGTAATTTCAAAGAAATCATAATCACAAATAACACATAGCATGCCTAGAATGAAATTAAACATAAAACCACCAAAGTGTACTATAGTCTAAAATTTCCAAAGCGTGCCCGGAAATCCTATGTTAGCACTAAGCTTGCTAGGATAATCATACACAAATCAGGCGTGCCCGGAAAGTTAAGTTCAATGTAAATTATTGAACTCTACCCGAAAAAGTTAAAATACTTCCAAGCCTGCCCGAAAATAAGAACCTTAGTCGAAAGTGACTAAGCTTACTCGGAAAGGTTATTAAAACATCAAACGTTACCTAAAAATACATATTCAACAGTTTTGTGCCCGGGAAGGTTTGAAAACATCAAACCTTACCCGAAAATATATATTCAATCTTTTGAGGAAAAATGCAACACTTTTTGACTTAAAACCACTTGTCATGGCATTTGTCAATTATATTTCATTAGTGATCATAGTTTAAGAGCAAATGGTGCATTTAGAGATCAAATATTAGTCATGTTTCTCTTCAAAACATTTTCTTTCTTTAACTGAAAAGATCTCCAGAATGGGATCATATTGACTAAGTAGCTTTCTCAATACTTCACTTTCAGCATTATTATGAGAGCATAGACATGTCAACAACAGGTCTATTCTTAACATGAATTTCATCTATTTGGTGATATGATTTAATTTCATTAATATGCAAGATTCTTAATGGATAACACATGATATTATCTAATGCTCCTTATCTATTCTCAAGGCTTATTTGGTTTTCTCCATATCACCCCAATTTGACTCTGAACCCTTGGATTTTGTCAAAACTTTTAATGACAGAACAATTTTTGTAGAAAATTTTGAGACTTATCTTTTAAAATTTACAAACATATGTGAGGTTGAAAATTGGACTTAAATGCCACGCAATTCGGACTTACAGGCCTTTCATTCAGGATGTTTAAAGGACTTATATGATTGCCTCCACCCCTGTAGTTCTAGAATTAACCCTCATGTTTGCATTTATCAAAATGTTTTGTGAACATCAATCAACTTTTGGTTGATAAAATATTTAAAAATTATGCTGTTCACAGTTGTTCTGTGTCATTCTTTTAAATCAGACATTTCATTTTGGTGACCAAATACCAACAGGCTTGTGTATGACTAGATAATCACTTTTCTGCCTATCACTTGGAAAGATATATATATATATAGGAACATGCATAGACATCAATGTAACTCCACATAAGATATGGTAGTTTCTTTTGCCTAATAAATCCATATGATTGGCTAAGTATTCAATGTACTATCATTTCCCATTTTAAATAGTTTTAAGTTCAAGCACCCCAATATCTCTTATTTGACTGGTATATGGCTATCCTGTTTGACCACAAGTGGTCAACAGGACCAAACATATATATGAACATATGTCCTTTCAAAGTCAGAGTTATTGACTTGATTTTAAGTGAATGAACAGAAAACAAGTTATTATTGACCCAAGTGCTTACAGTTTTCTGGTTAATGGCTATCCTTTGAATCTATGTAGATTATAGGACCAAACATACATGTGTATGTCATTCCAATTGGGCACATGACATAATTTTCAGCAAGAATAACTACTTGAGACTTTTCATTGAAAAATCCTTCTTTTAAGCTTCTATAAAGCTTGAACTGAATAGTATTATCATATCTCAGCACCATTAACAACATGCTCATGTTTGATCAAAATTATTGTGTTTATGCAAAATTCATTGGAAGTTTCATTTTATCATTTAATTTTGACATAAAAACTAATTTTGACATAAACAGTTGTAACATATTCAAATATTAATCATAATAAACATTATCAAGAAAAGCAGACAGGACTAATATTCAAGATCTAGCCTATCCTAATAACATCATATGATCACACAATCAAACAACAAATCAAGATATCAGATAAGCATTTAATCAGTTTAGAGAATTCAAACTATTTATCATAATATCAAAACAGTTAACTAACAAGCAATTATAAGCCTCAATGACACCTAAGTTGCATAGATAATCATTTAATCACATATCAGTTAACACAAAGCAAGTAACATATGCAAACATATTCAATCAACATTCAATGTGTGACATCAAACAATATAATCAATTAGCATATAGAGACACACATTAAGCACATATCCTCAATCAAACCTCATCTGAGTTGATCATCCCCAGGGATTTCAAAAGAAAGTTGAACCTGGTTCTGTCAAGTGGCTTGGTGAATAGGTCAGCCAAGTTGTCACTTGTATCAACCCTTTTCATTTCAATCAATCCTTTTTCATTGCAATCCTATATGAAGTGATGTCTAATTTCAATATGCTTAGTCTTAGAATGTTGCACTGGAATCTTAATAGTAAATATGCAGCAGTATTATCAATAAGAATAGGAGTGTTCAGAAAATTCAAACCATAGTCCAGCATTTGGTTATGAATCCAGAGAACTTGGGCACAACAAGAAGATGCAGCAATGTATTCAACTTCTGCAGTAGATATGGACACAGTGGTCTGCTTCTTGCATTGCCATGACACCAGCCTGTCTCCCAGAAATTGACATCCACCTGAGGTTGACTTCCTGCTCATATTGCGGCCATCATAGTCACTGTCTGTGTAGGCAATTAGGTCAAAAGATTGGTTCTTTGGATACAAAATCCCTAAGTCTGGTCTTCCCTTCAAATATCTAAATAATTCTTTTGACAGCATTCATGTGGGAGACCTTTGGACTTGATTGGAATCTGGCACATACACACACATCATACATAATGTCAGGTCTTGTAGCAGTTAGGTACATCAGGGATCCAATTTTGGCTCTATATTCATGCTCATCCACAGGCTCCCCCTTTTCATCAGCAATCATCTTTTCTTTTGTGTCCATTGGAGTTGAAGCAGTTTTGAAGTCATGACATTTGAACTTAATCAAAATGTCCTACACATATTTAGTTTGGTAAATGAAAATCCCCTCAGCTTTTTGTTGAACTTGCAGTCCAAGAAAGAAGTTCATTTCTCCCATAGAGCTAATGCTGTATTTGGATTTCATTACCCCTTCAAACTCCATACACATTTGTTCATTTGTTGAACCAAAGATGATATCATCCACATAGACTTGTAACAGCAGCAAGTCTGATCCCTTTCCTTTGTAGAAGAGAGTCTTGTCAATGGCTCCCCTTTGGAAATCATTTTCAAGAAGATGATTTGAAAGCTCATCATACCATGCTCTAGGAGCCTGATGCAATCCATATAGGGCTTTATTTAGCTTATACACCCTGTTTGGATACATTGGATCCTCAAAACCTGGAGGTTGAGCAACATACACCTCTTCGTCAATCTTTCCATTTAGGAATGCAGACTTGAAATCAAGCTGGAACACCTTAATGTTCTTTGAGGCAGCATATGCAAGAAAAATACTGATAGCCTCAAGTCTCGCAACTGGTGCAAAGACTTCCTCAAAGTCTATTCCTTCTTCTTGAAGGCATCCTAGTGCCACAAGTGTAGCTGTATTCTTATCACCAAACCCCTCTCATCCCTTTTGTTTCAAAAAAATCCATTTTTTTCCAATTGCAAACTTGTTTCTTGGCCTATCAACAAGATCCCAAACATGTAGATCTCTGAACTGTGCCAGTTCTTCCTGCATTGCCTCTACCCAACTGTTGTCTTTAACAGCTTGAACAATGTTCTTTGGTTCTATTTGGGATAGAAAGAAGAAGTACAAACAGATGTTTGCAGATTCAGAATGACTTTTTGTTACTCTTTCATATACATCTCCAATGATTTTTTAGAAGGATGATTATTTTCAACTTAAGGGGTTTGAACTATCATATCTGCAGACATATTTATGTCAAGATTTGATTCATTGAGTTCTGGTTCCTCAATAATTAATTCTGTTTCAGCATCATGAAACTCTGGTTCTTCTTCAGTGTGTTGTCTTAAAGTGAATGCACCATTGTTTCCAATATTCAACCTCTCAAATAGGTCTTGAAATCTTGCTGTTGTTACAACTTCTTCAGTTGTTTGGTTGCTTGGGTTTCCTTCATCCTGAACTTGATCAATATTCATTTCTTGATTGTCTTGATTGACATCTGCATGATCTTGTTCCGGACTGTGATTGTTCTCTTGGTCATTGTCTTGAATTTGTTCAACAATATCACTTGAGGGACCCTTTGTAAATGTATACTCTCTTTCTTGTCTAGAAACCTTCTTCCACAACTTTTCTAAATCCAAAGTCTTCTTCTCTTTCTCTTCAATCACACTTGTCTTGTAAAATGAATCATCAAAGTCTTCAGGATAAATCTTGAAAGACCTTATCAATTTCTCATGATCAAACAGCCATGCTGCACCATCAACTGTGTTGTACTGATTTTCATTAAAGACAATGTTAGATGATTCAATAACACTCATATGATCTTTCACATATACTCTGTATGCTGTTGAGTGTGCATAATATCCAACAAAGAAGCAATCCAAGGATTTTGTTTGAAACTTGTTCAAGTAATCCCTGGTGTTGAGAAGAAAACATTTACATCCAAAAGGCTTGAAAAACTTGATGTAAGGCTTCCTATTATAGAAAATTTCATATGGTGTCTTTTCATGCCTTTTGTTGACAAGTACCCTATTTGAACATACCAGGCAGTATTGATGGCTTCAGCCTAAAATGTAACTGGTAGATTTGCATCTGCTAGCATGGTTCTTGCAGCTTCAATAGGTGTCCTGTTTCTTCTTTCTACAACACCATTCTGTTCAGGAGTTCTAGGAGCTGAGAATTGCTGAAATATTCCCTTTTCTGTAAAGAATTCTTCCATGACTCCATTTTTGAACTCAGTACCATTATCCCTTCTCATTGTTTAACTTTCTTATTCAGTTTGTTCTCAATCATTGTCACACATCCCTTAATCAGCTCAGCAGTCTCATCCTTTGTACTTAGGAAATAAACCCAAGTATATCTTGAGTAATCATCAATGATTACCAGACAATATCTTTTCTTCCCTATACTTGGCACACTCAGAAGACCAAAAAGGTCCATGTGAAGTAATTCAACTTCTTGATCAATTGTGTTGATTAGCTTTTTCTTATGAGAGGATTTGTGCTGCTTGCCTTTCTGACATGAACTACAATGATCTTCCAATTTGAACTCTCTTGTAGGTAAGCCAATGACATGCTCACCCTTAACAAGTTTGTTCATGTTCTTCAGATTCACATGACATAATTTCCTATGCCACAATTTTGACTCATTTTCAGTGGCTTTGGAAACAAAACATGTACCTCACCTTGAAACAGCCTCTTTCATATTAAGCTCATATAGGTTGCCATTTCTTGGGGCCATCATCATAATCATTTCAGGTGGGATTACAAATTTGGGTTTTAAGATGAAACAGTGTGAGTCATCAAAACCAACTTTGTAACCCTTATCACACATATGTGATATGCTTAGCATATTGTACTATAGACCTTCAACATGAAACACATTATCAAATAAAACCTTTCCATTTGTTAAAATTCGTTTTCCAACAATCTTTCCACCATTCTCATCACTTCCGAATGCCACAGGACCTTCAAACTTTTCTTCATAGTTGACAAGTGACCTTCTGTCACAAGTCATGTGCCTAGAACATCCACTATCCATGTACCATATATCATTGAGTGGAGTGGACTGTTCCTGCACAAAAGAAAGAATTTGATTAGTTGAGTGATGATGGGCAAGTTATCTTTATTTGCAACTCATCAATTTCAGTTTCAATGGCAGCATTGGAAGTGAGTGTTGTTGGTTCAGGATCTTCATGAGTCAATTCAATATTGTCTGAGTTATCAGTGTCATATCCACACTCTCTTGGAGTTTTAACAAATGAGGTTGTGACTTGGGATTCTTCTAGTGCATTGTCATATTTTTGAACTACATAATCTTTCTTTTATGAGTATTCTCTTACATCAGCAGTTCTATCCACTTTAGCCTCAACCTTAGGTTTCCAAATGAATCCTTCTGGTTCATATCCATGCTTTAACAAAAACTTCTCATCACCTGTCAGTTCAGCTGGTTTATTTCTTGAAAAGACACCTTTATTTCTTGTCTTTTCTCTGCTAGGTGAACCTTGAGATCCGTCAGACTTGACTGATTGAGTATCTTGTTTGGGGCTGATTCTCAAAGGTTGAAAGTTCTATTTGACAGCTTTCTCATGCTTCTTTGGAGACACACTTCTTCTTACTGATTTAGTCACTTATTTCTTTGTTTTGAATTCAGTTTTCTTCTCATTTCGTGTCTCTTCAGCTGATTTCAACTCATCTTTACTTGTGTTTTCATTTCCACAGACTTTTCCTTTTCCCAGGTATGCATCATACTTTTGCTTGTACAGAATAAAGTCTTGGCCATACATTTTTTCATCTGGTACACGAAAAGGTTTGATGTCGAATCTTTCATTACATGAGTCTGTGTGATGACCATACCCATCACACTTCTTGCACCAAACTTTTCCCTTGTATTATTCATGATTGCTTCCCTTCTTGAATCTATCACTTGGTTTGGGAGCTTTGACTCCAAGCATCTTCTGATTCTTTAAACCATCAATGTTAATTGAGAAGGGCACAAACTCCTCAATCTTGATGTCTTGTCTTTCAAGTTTTCTTTTGACAAAGACAATCTTTTCCGTAATCATAGGTTCCTCATCTTGACTTTCTCTATGTCTTGACTGCCTTTTCTCATATTCTTCCATGGTTTCCACCTCTCCAATGTCAAACACTTCATGATTAGAGAAAAAAGGGTAAACTGGAATAAAATTTTCAACATCAACAGTTTCAGTCACCCTTTTCTTGTTGTTTTGCTTTATCCTTTCAAACACAGCTTTGCTTGGAGGACTCACTGCATTGTAGCTTATCTTCTTCCTTTCACAAATGTCGAAAGACACATGTTCTCTTTTCATTCTTTCATTCTGTTTCTTCATTCTTGGTGTGACAGGTGGATACATTGGAAATTTATCATTTGATTCTAGTTTCTTGATTGTTTTTCCTCTTACAGCAGCTTTGATTTCCTCATCAGTGACTTGATCACTCAAATCACTTAAATCATCTTGATTCAGATCAATAGAATCAAAGTCATATTCAGAGACTTGAACTCCAATTGACTTATCTTCTTTTACTTCTTCTTTGATCACAAATTCACCTTCTTGATTCACTTCAACATTCTTGTACAGATCAACAAATTCCTCCTTGAAAGACATATCTGAATTGTTGCAGGTATGCATCTCTTTTCTCTTTATCAACTTTTGGCATAAAGTTGTTGAATAATGGTGGAAATGCTTCGTATTTGTCTTTCTCATCTACTTGGTTTAGAATACCACAGATGTTTTCTAGTGGAAACCAAGTTCTTCAAGAATTCATTTTCAACCTGCAGTTTTGTGTTCTGCACCTTTTCTAGTGGATACCAAGTATCTTTTATGAGCTCTGTAACTACTTATGCAGTCATCTTCTAAGCTTTTAATCTTTTCTTCACTGATCAGTTCACTAGACTCATATCCATTTATGATACTTTGTTCCCTAAAACACTCACTTTCCAGCTTGCCTACTTTTGTTTTCAATTCATAGATAATTTCATTTAAATCATCAGTAGAAGCAGGGTGTACCTGAGATGATGATCCAGCTTCTTTCTCAATCAATGCCATAAATGCCACATTTTCCCTCTTGATATTTGCAGCAATGTCTTCTTCATGATTGCTCCAATCAAAATTACCCTCATGTTGTGTGGTTACAGCCACATTCCCTTGATTTTTGGGTTGACTTTGATTAGTTGGGACTGTGTTGTTTGGAATAGTTTGAAGGTTTTGATTGTTGTTTCTTTGAAAGTTTTGATTATGAGGCACAACTTGATGATTATTGTTCATTTGAGGCTGTTGAAAGTTGTTGAAGTTGTTGTTGTTGTTTTTCTGCTGGTTCTACTGATATTGATGCTGCTAATTTCTTGACTGGTTTTGATATTGATTCATCTGGAAGTTTATTGGCACGTTACATTCTTTGGAAAAAATGACCAGGCTGTTGGCAGTTATAGCAAATGACTTTTGACTTATCAAAACCAATTCTTTCATTAGGCCCTGATAGGAGTGATCTACCAGTCCTATTGTATAGCCTTTTGCTTCTACGAGCCAACATGGCTACTTGCCATTTCAAATCCATGTCTTCCAAATCATCAGCATCTATATGTTCAAGGTCATCCTAGATAACACTGGTATGAATCATATTTTTTTCTACAAAAGCATTGTATGATTCTGTAAACATGGAGAGCAAAGCCTGTGTTTCACTTCCTTGGCCACTTCCTCCACCAGTATAAGGTACATGTCCACTAGCCATTTAGGAGAATTAGTATTATCCATCAGTTGGACATTGAACCTTTACTGTTTCCATGATGACTTGTACTACCACCAATAAAAGATTTAGGTGTATCCACACCATGCTCAACTGGTTCTTCAATGATAGGAATCTGTTGTTGATTTTTAGTTGACAAGTTGCCCGTTGGAACAATGAGAGCATTAGTGACCTGGAAACATGGCTTCTCTTCTTTGATCATTTCATTCTCAATGATTTCAATTTCAGCGGCCTGAAGGAAGCACACTACATCATCCACTTTCAAATCATTGAAATTAGGCTTTTGGAGGATGAATTTGCAGCTAGGGTACCATTCCTTAGGCATTGAGTTAAGCAGCTTGGTGTTCAGGTCAAAATCAATCATGACATAGTCAGTGGTTCTTAGCTCATTCGCAATTGCTAAGAATCTTTCCATAATTGATTTCAATCTCTCTCCAACCTTGCATTTAATTCCCTCAAACTGTTGCTTGAGCCTCTCCTTTTTGATGTTCTTCAATTCAGTGTTTCCCTCAAACATTTCAAGGATTCCATCATACATAGCCTTAGCTGTAGTGTGATGTGCAACCTTGGTCAATATTTCCCATGACAGACCTAGCTTTATCATGGCTAATGCCCTGTCGTCCACCTTCCTCATTCTGTCTCTTACAACAGCAGTTGCATTGGCACCTTCAGTAGTGTCTTGTGGACCATTCTTGATTGAATTCCACATGTCCCACCGTGATCGTTAGTATTTTGTACCCGTCGTGTAGCTCAATTGGTTAAGTAGGCGTAAGACTTGGAACAATATAGCTAACGGCTGCTTCAAATAAGACCTTCCATTTTGTGAAGTTTTCCTGTCCATAGAGTCTAGGAATCTTATTAGTAGACACCTCTTGTTCTTCGTAACCAGAAATTTTGAAAATCAAAATCAGTTAATCAGTGAAAACAAGGTTTGAAAATTATCGGATCTGAGAACCGGATCTACATATCTGATATTTCTAGTTCGATTAGAGCAAGATTAAGTAATAAAGATTTAAACTTTAATTGAAAAAAGGAAGAGAAAACACCGGAAAGTTGTAGATCTGGACTGAAATGAAGAACAGAGCAGCTGACGTCACTCTTTAATGGAATAGTGTTCTGCTTACGTCATTGTTCTTCAAATCTTCAATCAGCAACAATTTCTTTCTAAAATAGCAGGGACAGGCTCTGATACCACTTTTCTGGTCCCCGTTTGTTGGTAGATCGTTAACAAATTAAGTCATAACTCACACAAAAGTGTTGACAAGAGATTTAATGACGGGTTGCTATATTTAGAAAGAAAACCGTTTGATAAAGGCGGAATCAATAACAAATGATTTGGTCGCTGAACAATTAATCAATGGTAACTAACACACAGGATTCACACAAAAGATTTCCATTTATATAATATTCAATCATATAAACGATAATCTATCTAGGGTTTCATGATGGGAAAGTTATGTCCGTACAATTCTAAGAACAGCCGTCACTCAACAAATATTCTCGCTCATTTCGTATTCAGCCGCTCTCCTAGAGGTGTGCCCTAAATATTCCTTTTATAGGCCTGACACCTCTGGACATTTGTCATTCCTTCTAGAAACCCTAAATATAACGTACATATTCAAATTACATATTCAAAATTATCCCAAGTATAAAACAAGTCTGGGTAGGCTTTGTAGACGTAACCTTCTCTGAGTAGACGTTGTACTCTGCCTTCCTTGTTAGACTTGGTAACCTTGAAGTGTGCCCGGGAAAAGTTTTTCGGGTATGCTTTACTTGGGGTATTTTCCAAAGGAAAATACTCACCAAGCAGACTTCAATCTTCTTGATTATATCAGACTTTGCCCGACATAAACTTACTAGCAACCTTGTTCTTCAAAGGTCCCATCAACTCCTTGCTTGGAATTAGCTTATTAGCAAAGTGTGCTTGGGAGCACTGTACCCTGCTTGAGTTGAACCCTGCCCGATGTTACTTGAGATATTTCATTACACATCAAGCTTACTGGACCACTGTATTATTAAAGAATACCTTGCCCGATCTTCCAATCACTTGGCTTCATGAGCTTGGTTAGCCAAGAGCTTACTCAGAAGTAAACCTTACTCGGCTATGAAGAACAAACCTGCTTGATATAGAGAACCTTGCCCGGGTATACATTAACTAGTGAACCATGCCCGGGTAAACACTAAAGAGTGAACCTTGCTCGGATATCCTCTAAAGAAGACTTCAAGAAGATAACCTTGCCCGATAGGCAAAATATCATGCCCGGCTAAGTAAAACCTTGCTCGGATGTCTCAGGTGTGCCCGGTTCCATACTTAACAATATTTGAGGAGGTTGAGAAGATTCCAATCTTCCTTGTAATCAGTTTTGGGTCAAATTTTGACTCAACAGTAATAAACAGACAATAAGAGCTGCGAGAAAGACTCAATACATGAACCAGACCAAACAAATCCATATGTAGCAATTGAAAAACTGAGGAGATGGTATTAACCAGTTTTTGCTTCGATGATGTTTGCCGAAGGCACAAGCTACACATTTCTCAATTGTTAAAAAATCCTTGACTAGCAAACCACACACCAAGTCGTTTTTAGGGGACGGTTTAAGTTTTTAATGTTTGCATGACCAAGACAACAATGCCAGAGCATGGCATTATGTTCTGACACTTTTGAAAATAGGCAGGTGATTTCATCAGAAACATTTTTATTCATGTCGATCACGTAAGCATTATCCTTTCTTTGTGATCGAACAAGAACACAATCTTTTGGTATAATTATACCAAGTTTGAAAATTAAACACTCTTTGATAGTAAAATGAGTTGAAAATTTTTATCACAAATCAGTGAGACACTGAGCAGACTATGTTTTAATTCTGGAACAAAGTTAACATTCTCAAATTTAAAAACACCATTACTTACAATACTCTTTTGTGTAATCTTCCCTTTTTCTCCTCCCGCAAAGGATACATACCCACCATTAAAAATTTGAATGTCGTGCAGTTGGGAGATGCCTCCTGTCATGTGCCTGGAACAACCACTATCAACATACCAAGGTCTGATGATATTCCTCCATAGCTGTTCCTGCACAATGTGCGAGATTAGTTAGTTTTTGGTACCCAGTGCATAGTTGTGTTGGGTAGGCCAGATTTATCTAAGCGTGTCACAGGTTTCCATGACATGTCTTCCCGATTATCTAAGATTGAGTAGGAAGTTTTTGATGGCTTGGTCACCAGAGATTTGGGTAACCATTCATATATGGATTCTAAAATGTTTTTATTTGTATGAACGATTGACTTTGTCTCCAGTTTGCGAGCGAAAAACATTTTTGACTTTGACTTCCAAATTGGTTTCACTCCAAAGGCCGACTTGGTTCTCGGGACCAAAACCGAGTTTCCATCACACTTCTTAAACATATTAGGCTTGGTCTTATGAGTGGTTAACATGTCAGCCTTGTTTCTTTTTCAATCATCGTTAGAGGGTTTTTCCTCATAATACCTTTATTTACTAGAAGTATACTTGTAGAAGGTATTTCGAGGCACATTCCTCTGATGATATCCATAATATGGGACATATGGACGGTGTAGACAATATCTAGCAATTGTGGTATACTCCTTATCTTGATTTGTTGTGTGAGTTAGTTTGTCTCACTTTGGACCTTACACTTGATTTATCACTTGATTTATTACAAGTGTCAACACATGAGCTTCCTTCCATAACAAATTTAAGTGACAACTGTTTACCAGAACTTTTATTTTTATCAAGTTTATTTGAAAACACATCACCAGATTTAAAAGTTTTAGAAAAATCAACCACACCATTGTCTTTGCTCTTAAAAACAGAGCCCGGGCAAACATTTGAAGTAATATCATTTAAAACAAGAAAATTTAAAGGTACATTAAAATTAATATCTTTATTTTTCAAAACAGGTAAATCATCATCCTCGTCAGTCCAATCCTCAACAATTACTTCATCTGCATTAAAAGAAAATACATTAGTATCATTCACCCTTGAGGTTGATTCAATAGCTTTTACTAAACCAATAGCACCTTCGCCATTTTCAGTTGGTTTACCATACTACATAAACTTTTACATTTCTTCCTCTTCTTTGATAAGAGGAAGTCCAGTGTAGTTGTCATTATATGGAGGGGGAACCACACTGTACCCAATACCCTCACCCTTGTATTCTTTCCATTTTAAATGTTTTTTAATTATGGATTTAACAACAACACTAGAGACATCGAATTTCTTAAAATTGAATTCAACATTTTCAAATTTATTAGTTAACTTAGAAATCTCCAACTTATAGGCTTCTAATTTAGTGGTTAAATCAACAATTTTCTATTTAGCATCTAAGTGGTGACAACATTTTATGCTAAAATTGGATTGAAGTTTAGGGAAATCTTTTTGATGTGCCTCTAGTTTTCCCTTTAAAGCCTTTTCAAAATTTTTAAGAGTGAAGTTTTCATGTTTTATTCCTTCCATTTCTCTAATCAGATTACTATTGTGATATTTATATAAATCTACCTTATTAACACAAGACTGAGAGAATAATTCAGAACTTACCTCGGATGAGCTGGAAGAAATGAAAGCCATGAAGGCAAATTGAAGATCATTAACTTGTTCCTCAGCGTCATTTTCTTCTTCAGCAACATCAATCCGGGCAAAGTTGGCAAACTATTTGCTGACGTTGAGAGCTGCCATCTGGTCATTCCATGTAAACTGTTGAGCTACAAGTCCCCACACACTCTCATTTGAACCAGCTGTATTTTCTCGTCTTACATTTCTCACCGGAACCAGTGCCCTTTCTCTGTTTCCCTCCTTAGTTGGGTTCGTGCATACACGAGTAAAGTGACCCGGCTCATGACAATTGTAACACCTCAGAGTATCCTTGTCAAATCCCACCTTCTGATTAGCTGGAACATTCCAGTTATTTCTGCCTGTTCTCTTGGTAAATTTCTTTGCTCGAAACACTGCAATGGCTATTTTTCAAGAGATATCCATTTCCTCCACATCATCAAGATGGATTTGATCTAACTCAGCAGCTACAACTGGTTGAACCAGATCTCCAGCAAGAAAAGCATCGTAGCAATTCTTAAAATCTTCCATCAAGGCAATGTTTTCTTGAGTCTCTTTCAAAACAGTAGGAACCTGAGTTGGAGACTGATTGGAGGATGCAGCAGTTGACTGAGGTTTTGTAGTAGGAGCGGGTTGTTGAAATATCACGAGAGTGGGCTGTGGTGAAGGCTGAGTGAATTGACCTTGAACAGACTTGAACATTGAAAAATTGTTTTAGACATTCGGGAAGCGACTAGTCGCTTCTAGAAGGCCGATCTCTACATAGAGAGACTTATGTGGATGAGCATACTAACCCTAAGAGGATTTGAACATAGAGAAGTTGTCTTGTGAGATGACAGCATTGTTAAAAGCAACACTATAGCCGGCCGCATTGTAAGAATTGGCATGATTTATAGCCTTCATCCATGTCACATTATTTAATGATTGCCATTACTTCTGACAAGGTTAGCCTGGCTAGATCCTTTGTCTTCTTAATCATTGCAACATTCATGTCCCACCTTTGTGGTAGGGAGTTGACCAACTTATTATTTGTCTCAACTGAGGTCAGTTTTATGCGGATCACATTTTAGTGACTAATGATATAAATCTCTGTAGCTGTTATAGGACTCGGTCTGCCCAAGACACATACAGTATGGATGTGGCTAGTGCTTTATGATCCAAGTCGGGTCATACCTAATAACAAGCTAGACGAACACCAAAGATATTTGTTTATATGATGTAATCATAATAAATAAGTATCAACACCTGATTATAGGAATTTGTTTTCTAAACAATTGCACTTGAAAGAATAATAAATTATATGGAAAATTTATTTTAGAGAGAGATTAATTCATAGTGTTATTTAATTGGTTAAAGAACATCAAAGAGAGTAATATTTATATATTGTTGCTTGGATCTTGTAACATGTAGCATGATGTTACATGTAACAAATAAAATGTGCATGCAACAAATATGTAGGTTGTGTAACAAAATTGAAATTCAAATTTTGGGTGGGAACCACTTGGGGCCAGCCCCCTTTATGGGGAAACCACATCGAACCACATACATGCATATTTTCATTTTTGGTTAAAAGATCTATCCAAGAAAACTCTCTCATCTCTCTTATCTCTCTAAGCTTCCATTTTGTAAGAAATCCTTCCTTTCTTTCTCTCCATTTTCGGCCAAAAGAGGAGAAAGAAGGAAGATTCAAATGTTCAAATCCTAGCTACAAGGTGTTGGTTAGTGGCTTGAAGGGTATACAAGCTTGAGGCTTTCTCTTTGGAGGCTTCCATTCACAAGAACATCATCAATCTTCAAGTTTTCCTTTCTTCTAAAAGGTAGTAATAATAATAAGCATTCTATGGTAGAAATGCTTATTTGCATGACTTTGTTTTGAGTTTTGATAGCATGCATGTCCATTTTTGGATCCGGGTTTGGGTTTTATCTTAAAATCGGTTTTAATATGAATAAACTAACAAGATCTAAAACTTTTATCCATTGCGTTTTTACATATAATGGGTTATATGGACTCTGATAATCTTGTTATTACCCAACAATGGCATCAAGAGCCACTTAAATGGGTGCATGCTTCATTGGATATAATATTTTCGGTTTTCTTGGTGTATTTAACCTTTTGGCTGAAAATTTTAGAAATAAGGTTACCCCTTTGTTTTTCAAGATCATACTATACATGCATGTGGTTATCTTTAAAAACAAATGTCATTTGGATGATTGGAATTTCGTTTGGACAAAACCCGGGGATATTCGGTTTTAATTAACCTTGGCCGAAAATCCTAGGTAAAAAGGGAACCTTTTGTCTTTAAGATTGTTGTATGTATATTTTGGATACATGCATGTTCATTACCGAGCCTTGGCCCTTGTGATTTCTGGTTGAATGGTTGTGCTGTATTTTTCAATATCCGATATGGTTGTAATATTTTATTTGATTTTTTAATTTATTTATTTAATTTGGTTTGTATTAAATAAATTAGGATAGATGTATTTCTTTTACTAGAAAATTGTATTAGGACAAATTTTGTAAAAGAAGATACATAAAAGTTTTAGTTTTGGTTTTTGGCCTTAAAGGGCCCAAATGGGTTTCATAGCCCAAGATGGGATTTAAGCCCAATAACCAAAGCCCAAATTTGGAGGCCCAAAGGAGCTAGGAGCTAAGGTTGGAGCCCAAGCAAGCCCAAGTAAAAGAAGGAAGGATAACAAAAAAGGAAAGGGACTTGAAGCATAAGGATGCGGGATCAAGTGGGAGTGTACCGCCTCTTTGCCATGTGTGTTGCATATCCCTCACCCTTGACCATTATGGCACACTTGTTTCGGTCAACAAGTGTTGCCAAAGAAAAGGCTTTGGTTATGAACATATTTGTGTGGTTGTTTATTTTATGCTTGTTTGGTTGATTTAATATTGTTATATCTAATATTAAGACAAAGATTGTTAACAAATCAAAACCGACAAACTTTCATAAAATTGATTCCTTAGAAGTCATTAGGTAATAAAATTGGTTTTATTAAAAGGGTTAATGGTTTCATAATAAAATGTGTTTTATTAAAAAGGAAATTTGAAATGGGTTTTCAAACTAATGTACCTTATGTTTGAATGCATGCAAAAGCAATGTACATAAATGTTTTCCAAAAATAGATTTTAGAAAACATAAAATCCCTTTAAAATTTTAAACAAGTTAAACACCATTCTTTTGTACGACACTCAAATCACTTGGGAACTAGATGTGGGATAAAGGTCACCTAACCGCATTTAAGGAAACTTGTGAGTTTGAGGTGGTTTACAATACATGTGGGATAAAGGTCACCTAACCACTTGTATGTGTAAACTCACACGTATGTGTAAGTAGGACGACTTGATTTGGAAACCATGTGAATAGGGTCACCGAAGCATGGCGTACAATGGTGTTGATGCGATTAAACATGCCAACTAAACATATGATGTTTAACCGATCCCATAAAGCTAGAAGTTGCAAAGGGTTTCAATCGTCAAAAGTTGACTACCTTGTTAATTCGAATAGTAGGATAAAGGTTACCAAACTACTATTTGAATGAAACGTTGGGTTCTAGATTTTAATTATTAATTGTCTTGGAAACATAAAGGGTATTAACGATTAATTTTTTTTTGATATCGAAAATACTAAATTTGAGCTTTATTTAATTATAGATGGCCGCAAACAACCTTCCACCTAACGCAATTATCCCACCCGTCCATCACCTATCACGAAGAACTATACTCGAAAAGGATCGTCTCAACTACAACAACTTCATGGATTGATTTCAAAACTTGAGAATTGTTCTCAAGCAAGAAAAGAAATCCTTTGTTGGACGACCCTATTCCTGATGAACCTAACGTTGACAATGTTAATTCCTATAATGAATGGCTTAAGTACCAAGAGGACTAGTGCAAGTTTCTTGCCTCATGTTGGGAACTATGATTCCCGAGCTTCAAAAATATTTTGAGAATCATGGGGCATACACAAACGAGCTTCAAAAAGACATGATCACCCAACTTAAGGAAATGTTCCTTACACAAACGAGGGTGGAACGCTTCGAAACGGTTCAAGCGCTTCATGCATGCCGTATAGAAGAAACCCAATCCGTCTCCTCCTATGTACTTAAGATGAAAAGCCACATTGATCGTCTCGAACGGCTTAATTATCCCATCTCAAAACAGTTGGCCACTGATTTGATCCTCAATGGGCTAACTAAAAGATTTGAGTCTTTTGTCATGAACTATAACCTGAATGGATGGGACAAGAGCATTGGTGAACTTCACGGAATGCTCAAAACGGCCTAGACGGGAATGGGAAAGAAGGTTTCACCGGTTCTCATGATCAATGAAGGTGGAAGTAAGAAAAGGCATCACCCAGAACCTAAAGAAAAAGTTGCCAAAGGGGAGGGACCCGTCAACGTGAAGGGAAAGGGAAAGGGAAAAACTAAAGTGAAACCATCCAAACCGAAAGAGAAGAAGCTAAAGGTTAGCTCCGAGGACCCTTGTTCTGGTTGTGGTGAGATAGGACATTGGAAGAGAAATTGTCCATTCTCAAGGAGTTGAAAGCAATGAGGGATGCGGGGCAAACCTCAGGTACAACTTTCATGATCCATATTGATCTTAATATTATTTCTAATAACACATTGGTATTGGAGCACAAGTCGAAGTTGAAGCCCAAGGAGATTTTGTATTAAAACTTCCAAATGGTTTGAAAGTAATTTTGAATAATGTTTTGTATGCTCCTAGTTTGACTAGGAACATTATCTCTGTTTCTTGTTTAAGACAATATGGTTATGATTTTAAATTTGAGGACAATGCAATTAATGTTTTTATGAATGATATCTTTTATTTTAAAGCTTTACCTTATAATGGCATTTATGAATTGGTTCATGATAACACATCTATTGATAACTCATTATACCAATCTAGCACCAAAAGACTCAAATTGGATTTAAGTAAGGCTTATCTTTGGCATTGTCACCTTGGTCATATAAACAAGGATCGCATGCATACACTTCAAAAGAATGGTATTTGAAATCAAATGATGAATCATTTGATAAGTGTGAATCTTGTTTATTGGGAAAGATGACCAAAGAACCCTTTAGTGGAACTAATGAAAGGGCGAAATACTTATTAGGTGTCATACATACGGATGTTTGTGGTCCTTTTAGAACAATGACAAGGAATGGTGAAAGATACTTCATTACCTTTATCGACGATTATAGTCGCTATGGGTATGTGTACTTTCTAAGACACAAAGATGAAGCCTTTGAAATATTCAAGGTCTTCCAAAATTAAGTACAAAATCAACTCAATAAAACCAATAAGGTACTTCGTTCGGATAGAGGAGGAGAATACCTCAATGATGCATTTCAAGAACATCTTAGGAGTTCTGTGATCATTTCACAACTCACTCCACCCGGAACACCGCAACATAATAGTGTGTCCGAAAGGAGAAATCGAACTCTATTGGATATGGTTCGATCTATGATGGCTAGAAGCACATTACCTCTATCATTTTGGGTTTTTGCTTTGATCTCCGCGGCCCGTATTCTAAATATGGCCCCAACCAAGAAATTGGAAAAGACACCTTTTGAAATATGGCATGGAAGGGTTCCATCATTATTATATTTAAAGGTATGTGGTTGTGAAGCTTATGTCAAGAACAACACCCAAAAAAAATTAGAGAGTCTGTCCGCTAAGTGTATCTTTATAGGATATCCCAAAGAATCTATGGGATATTATTTCTACAACCCAACCGAGCAAAAAGTATTTATTGCTCGAAAGGCCGAGTTCTTGGAAACTATGTTCCATATGAAAGGAACTAGTAGAACGGTGGAACTCGAGGAGGATCGAGAACCACAAGACGATACATGTTTGGTTGACACTAGCAATCAACAAGAGGTTGTTGAGAATGATCAAATGGTTGATCAAAACACACAAAACGTTCGCAAATCCGGTAGAACTAGTCATCCACCCGAAAGATATGGATTTTTCATGGATGGATGCTATTTGGTAGATTCGGATGAACCCACCATATACCGTGATGCAATGTCACAATCCGATTGTGATAAATGGCTTGAAGCCATGCAAGCTGAGATTCAATCCATGCATGACAACCAAGTATGGGATTTGGTTGTACCACCACGTAACTCCAAACCGGTTGGAAGTAAGTAGGTTTTCAAGAAGAAAACCGATATGCATCGAAACTTGGATACTTATAAAGCAAGACTTGTAGCAAAAGGTTTCACTCAAACTCAAGGGGTTGATTATGATGAGACCTTCTCGCCAGTGGCAATGCTAAAGTCTATTCGGATATTTTTTGCCAAAACCGCATACTATGACTATGAGATTTGGCAAATGGATATCAAAACCGCTTTCCTAAATTGAAATCTTGAAGAAGATGTCTATATGGTTCAGACCGAAGGTTTTGTTGATCCACAACATCCTAACAAAGTATGCAAGTTGAATAAATCAATCTATGGATTGAAGCAAGCATCAGAAGCTGGAATCACCATTTTGATGAAGAGATCAAGAAAGTTGGATTCATCAAAAATGCTGATGAGGCTTGTGTGTATAAGAAAGCTAGTGGGAGCATCATTACCTTTTTAGTATTGTATGTTGATGACATACTACTATTTGGAAATGACATTCCAACCATGGAAGGTGTTAAAAAAAGTCTTGGAAGTTGTTTTTCCATCAAAGATCTTGGTGAACCCGCATATATTCTGAAAATAAAGATCTATAGAGATAGATCAAGACGGTTGATAGGTTTGAACCAATATGCATACATTGATAAAATCTTGAAAAGGTTCAAGATGGAAAACTCTAAGAAAGGTCTAGTACCTATTCAAAGAGGAACGGTATTGAGTACGTCTCAATGTCCAAGCTCAAAGGATGAGAAAGAAAGGATGAAAGGAATCCCATATTCGTTAGCAATATGAACCATCATGTATGCAATGATATGCACTAGACCGGACGTATCATGCACTTTGAGCATGACGAGTAGATACCAGCGGAATCCTGGAGATAGTCATTGGATGGATTTTAAGAGTATTTTGAAATACCTTAGACGGACTAAGGATATGTTTCTAATATACGGATCTGGTGAGCTCGTTGTAAACGGTTACACGGATGCTAGTTTCCAAACCGATCGAGATGATTCTCGATCACAATTGGGATATGTTTTCGTTATGAATGGTGGGGCAGTCTCTTGGAAGAGCTCGAAACAAGATGTGGTAGCGTTATCCACCACAGAATCTGAATACTTTGCAACCTCATTGGTAGCACAAGAAGCTGCGTGGATAAAGAAGTTCATTGCCGACCTAGGGGTGGTCCGTACCATTCAGGACCCTCTAGATATCTTTTGTGATAAAGAGGGTGGGATTGCTCAAATCAAAGAACCTGGTGCACATCAAAAGACAATGCACATTGAGCGGAGGTTTAAATACATAAGGGATGAAGTTGAGAAGGGGAAAATATGTATTCGAAAAGTTCACACTGATCAAAACATTGCAGATTCACTCATGAAGCTCCTTTAAAGGCCAAAGCATGAAGGTCACATTTGCGCCTAAGGACTTCGATATTCTAGTGATTGGATTTGATCTAATTTTCTCGTTGATAAGTAATAACTTGAGGACCCTGTACGATAATCCTCCAAATCTTCGCATATTTCATTTTAACATATTTCTCAAATATGAACTTCCACTCGGTGAACCCCTCATGAGACAATAAACGAGGTACACGAGTGGTAGTTTCCATGATGGAGTCCAACTCTTGTTGTAGAAGAGAATTTGATGATGTATTAGTTAATTGGTCCATTTTAATTAAAAGTCCAAGATAATGGTCAAAGTTATTAGTCCAAGAGTACACTAAGTCCTACACCTACTGTCCAATGATACATTAGTAGCCGAGAACCACTTGCTTTGACCAAGAACCCAGATTGTGAACCAAGAAACCGTGAATATAACCAAGATCTCAAGAGATCGACCGAGAACCCGAGAACTTGAGCGAGAACCAGTGAAATCGACAGAGAACTCAAATGTTGGCCGAAACCCCTTAAATGTGTCCGAGAACAATCAAAAGAGCCACAAAACAATCAAATGATACCCGAGAACAGTCAAAATAACCCGAAAACACCTTGTTGTGCCCGAGAACGACCAGACGAGGCAGAGAACTACCAAAACTGCTTTGACCGAGTAAATTTAGCAACAAACTAAGAAATTGATGGTATTTGATTTTAACCAAAATTGACTCAATCTCTATCCCAAGATATCTCCTGCCACATCCAATTAGCATATCACCGAAAAACCAAACACCACGAGCACACTAAGGAACAAATCTTGAATCCTTGATATCACAACCGAGCCTAGAATAGGTCAATAGGCTCTGATATAAATTAAAGTCCCTAGACTTATCTTTCCAAATGATATCAACCGAATCCCATTGTTAGGCAGAATTGAACAAAAGGACATTTCAAGAATAATAACGAACACAATAAGAATGCAATGGTTATGCTTCAAAACACATGTTTATTACGTGGGGTGCTTATAACCTTGAATATGAGTACAATAAGATAACTTCTCCCATCTCTCGTTCTCTCGATCACGTCCAACCCTAAAACCAGTTTAACACTACATCATATTTACACCCATGCTAGCCCTAAACCCAAACATATTAAGCCCACCGAAAACATGATTTCGGTTAACATATAGAAACCCAAAACTAAGCCCAATAACGAAGCGTACACCATAAAGTGTGGCCCAACAGATTCAGATTGACATATTAACAAACCGTCCTTAAACAAATTATGGGTATACTATCTACAAATCAATCTAACTCAATTATTCTCTTATGCACCATCTCTGTAACCTCGTGAACAATAACCTTAACACTAATTGCAATATATCAGTCTATAATGAACCATACACATTCGTATTGTGCCATTAGTATATGGTCATCGTGCTTCATTAATTCTTCATCCTTTAAGGTAATCAAACTACGTAACATGTTTGTTTTTAAATCAATTTGAATAACCCTATGGTTATTGAACAAACATAAACAGGATTAATTGATTTTGATTCTAGGATTCATAAACTAGATTGGGTTTAATCCAATTGAGTATATAAATTATTGTTTTCATTCATTACACAACTAACACCACAACTCAGCTGGTTTGGTGTGTGTGTTCAAACTGTAGGCCAGCTGAGGCGCAAGTTCAAGCCCCAACCCAGCCCTGTTTTTTGTTATTTTGTCTTTATTATTTGTTTTTTAAATGTGAAATGATTTAATTAACACAATTAATATTAATTTTAAAATAGACAGTATTTTATTAAACCGACATCATTGAGTTACATTTCTTGTCAATTAAATCTCGTCAAAAGCTTTTATATATATATGTGTGTGTGTGTGTGTGTGTATTATATATGTTTTATTAAAAAAAAATATAATAAACGTATTATAATGGTTAAATATATTTTCACCGCTACTGTCGTTAAAAGAGTCAAAATAAATTATTTATTTATCTTATAACTTATTACATTTTATTAATTATTTTAGATGATTATTTGTTTATTGGCAATATATTTATTTAACTATTATTATCACATATATTACAATTATTTAAACATTTATTTACTTATATTATTTAGTTAATACAATACATTTTATATCGAATTAGTACGCATTATTATCATTAAAATTAATTATTTATATACTTATATTCATATTATCATAATTATATCTCAACTTATATCTAAACTAATTCTTTATAAGTTCGATTACATGTTTATTATATCAAGTATAACAAATGATTTTTCATTAATAGTAACGATAGAAATTGTTTGATCAATCAGTAATATTATAATCCCAATATTAACTCCAATCACACTGAAATCCTAAATTGTTTATTCGTGTTATATCATTTATAATTAACTCATAACATCATATAATTTAACTAGGAATCCTTGACGTTAAATCCCGAAGGGTTCAACATTCCCAAATCTTCATTTATATTTTGTGCATCTAATCAGGTGAGTAATCACTCCCCTATTTTACAGATTTCAAAACTTTTTGTAACGATTCCGACGAAACCCGGTATACCCTAACCGGTAGACAATAGTTACGTCATATTTAATGTCGGGTACATGAGTTACCATAGTAATTATACGAGAATACATGGTTCACTGTATTGATCGTACGTGAATATATAATTCATCGTATTGAATATGCGATTAATCGATCGATAGTTATTGAAACCCGAACGAATCGAGGGTTCAATTATAGACGAGATATATGATATTTAGTGATGTTTACGAAGTATTAAAGCTTCGGGATAAGTGAATTAAAGCACAGAAAAAGAATTTCGATTTAATGGTACGTCGGTACATTAAACGAAACCTTTAATACCAAACCGAGCAAGAGATGATCGATCAAGCCGAAAAAGATGCGCGATAATTAATGATATGATGTTTTAAGTTAATAAATGTCATGGTTTAAGTTTTTAAAGTTTTTAAATCGGTTTTATATAAATTTCATTTTTAAGCCGAAAAACGACCGTTTTAGCCTCGTTTTAAGCCGAATTAAACATTTAACCGAAAAACGAACCGAACCAGATTATTCAAAACATTATCCGGATTACAGAAATCCAATTGTGTGGCTAAGAATGAAGAGGTGGGTCCCACCCCACCCCCTCATACAATCCGATCGGACTTCAAAAGGGTATAACCCCTTTCATTTCTTTTTTTTTAAACAACAAATTCAAGATCACACAACACTCTCCACAAGATCATCTAAAAACCCGAGTTTTTAGCAAGAAAACCGAGGTAAAAACCGAGTTAATTACGTGTTCATCTTCGTTTCTTGAGTTTATTTGCAAGAAAATGAGGTTTCAAAGATGAAAACCGATTCTTGCACGATCAAGTGATGTATACGGGTTATACAAGGGATCTTGGTCCAAGAAAGGAGTTAAACGAACCAAAAACGAATTTTTACGGTTCAAACTTTAGTTTTGAAGAAATAACCGAAACTATAGTGTAAGAGGCTTGATCGTGAGTGTAACTTGCTTGGTATTGTGGTATGTTGGTTGTAGGTTCTGTGTTTAGTGGTAGATAAGGCGGAAAGACGAGTTTGTAGCTTGTAGTGGCGGAAAACGAAAGGTATATTCGGTTTATGTTCGGTTTTGGAGATTTGGACAGATTGTGATGTGTTTAGAGTTAGGTAATGAAATTGTACAGAGGTGTTAGATATATGAAAATATGAGTTCTGTGAATTTTTGGTAATTTTTGGACAAAGGATGAATATTTGGTGAATTTAATGCTCGGTTTTGGCCAAAAATGGTGAAAAATAGTTAAATATCATGAAAAATTCTGGAAAATTGCAGATAAGCTGTTTTTATCATGTATAAGTCACACAAAAAATTTGAGGTCAGTTGGAGTAGTCTAAGTAGGCTTTTCGGTTAAACGAGTTTACTGTTTTCTAGCTCGGTTTTATTGAAAATGGCATGTAAAAGAAGATTTTAGTTCTGGAAAAATTACAGGGGACTATGTGGATGGCAGGGGACATCCAGGAAAAATTTGGGATTTTTCTAAGGTCGTTTGGTATTTACGACATATTTAGTGTTTAAATGGTGTTTAAAAATAGATAAATAAATTTTAAATATAAAAATTAATTCTGGAAATATTTTTATAAAATTCCCCACTGTCAAAAAGTGATTTGTGCAAAATTTCAAGATCCGATACTAAACGGATAATTATTTGTGCTAAAAAGAAGATAAAAACAAACTTTTAAAGTCTAAAACGCATAAACCGGTAAAGTTCGTCTAAACGAACTGACTGGTGTGTAAAAACCCTAAAAATGAACTATTTTCATATAATTGAGTTAAACAAGTAAAAATGAATCATCCGAAAATAATTCGGATGATTTAGGTAATTTTTATCCGATAAAACAGTTTCCGGTGCACTAAAGACGGAAACGGGTCCCGCGGCCAATCGGGGCGTCTAAACCGAGCTATAATTTCACATCTTTAATTAAATTATCAGTCAACCACTATTTTCGGGTCGTGTGTGACCAAACTCATTTTTGAAACATAAAAACGGGTAACCGTGCTAGGCACGCAAAACGGGGAAACAAGCTATTAGAAAATTTGACTGTTGAACTCTAAACGATATCACAATCTGAGTCCGGAGAAGTGTTTCTGGGTTAACATTGCCCCCGGAATGGGTACAGTACTGGAATAACAGTGTCCCCAGCTGTACCGGCTGATACGGTTAAAAGATTATATAAACAATAATTGTATAATAACGATCGTAGGGATCATATTACAGATTGGACGTGTTAATTGATAATGATTGTTGTTACCTGCTTGCATGTGCTAAGGTGAGTTTCACGAGCCCCTTTTTCTGAATTGTTTTCAAATATTTTCCCGGGGCGGAAGCATGTTACTATTGAAATGTTTAAGTACATACTGAACGCATGGATTTGCGTGTATTTATAAATATTTGATTGTACGGGAATCGTACGGAATGGGTACAGTACTGGGTTAACAGTGTCCCCAGATGTTTCTAGAAGTGTATCGGGGTTAACATTGCCCCCGGAATGGGTACCATACTGGGTTAACAGTGTCCCCAGATGTCCAAAGAGGTGTTTCTGGGTTAACATTGCCCCCAGAAAGGGTACAGTACTGGGTTAACAGTGACCCCAGATAATATTATATTATGATATTGATTTATCAAGGTTCACTCAAATTGTGAAACTCACCAACTATTCGTAGTTGACCCGTTTTCTCACATGCTTTTCAGGTACAACTAAGATGAAGTGATTGCTTACGTGCTAAGTGCTTGATGTGTGTAAGATTTGCGTGTGGGATGTTAGGATACATTATAATAAACAGAATTATGTATCGTATTGTATGATGTGTGTATCACCTAGACGGTAATGAAATACGAGATAATGTAATTTGAAGTTTAGTAATGTAATCAGTTTTCCTTATAAGCAATGTGGTTGATATCAGAGGTGTCTGTTGCATCCCGTTTACGTTTCCGCTGCGGTTTCGGGGTGTTACAGTTTTTGAGTCTTATGCATACCTTCTATCAATCTTCGTTTTTACATTGTACTATCAATTGCAAACTGTTAATCTTTGTGTTGTGTATCAACTAAAAAACTACCTGCTACTTGTTATTTGCTTTTGTGTTTATTTATTGTATTTTGAGAGGTCCATCATATTAATCAGATTATTTCGTAGTGGCCGGCGTCCGATCGCATGACAATGGCTTCACCGACAACTCAATAATTCACTCATGGTAACCAACGCCCAATTCCCATGGCAGCGGTTTAGCTCACAAATCATTATTGTTACATGCTATGATTTGATTGTATATACTCACACATGACAGTTTTACTCTTTATTTATATATTGTTACATATTTATTATGTTGTATTCTAAGACTGGTGGTTTTCTCACTCAGCCTCGTGTTGACAAGAATATATTTTGTATGCACTTGCAGATTATCAGGTTGGATTTGTTTAGCAAGATGAAGATCACGTAGAGATGCCTTTTAGGACATAAAACTTATTCAAATTAATATATTTGTTTTGTAATTTCTTTATTCTTGATGTACTTAAATATAAATCGTTTTATTTAAAATAATTAATTAGATATTGTCATTTTACAATTGCATGATAGTACCTTGTGAGCTGTATCAGTTCGTGCCCCCGGCATTTACGCCTTCAGTTCGTGCCCCGACATTTATGCCCTAGAAACATGCTTAGGACCCCATACATGCTTATTTGTGTACCATATGTGTTATATTTATTTGTTTACACCTTACGTGTACTTGCTAGATCTAGTGCTTATTTAGTTTCTTAATTAATTGTTTATTTTTTTTGTCATACACACACAACTCCGAAGCTATGCTTCACCTTCAAATATTTTTTATAACTCTGAGGCTACGCTTCAATCTCAAAATATTTTTATTAAATTTTATTAGATTACCTTTTATTGTTGGAAAATTTCATAAGAATTCCCAAAGTTTTGTTTTTACCTCTTTCCCCTTAAAGCGAGGGAGTGTGACAAGAGTCCCCACCAAAGTGGAAGTTGTCATACGACTGACACTTTAAGCGTTCAACGTAATCGGCTAAATGGTTAAATTCTTTATTGTGTTTTAATGCTTTTAAATCTCTAGTCGGGTGGAAAACCATGGGACGCCATGGACACACCAACTGTTCATTTGCACAATTCGTTGTATTTGCAATATTTTGTTGGAGCATTATCATATGTGGTGATACACGAGATGCTTCAACTACTCAAGTTTACATTCATTTATTCTTTATTTAGTTTGGTCGGTTAAAACGCCATGTAATACTCTTAGGCCGACAAAATTCCATGGACAAGCTCATGGGAAGTCCAACCCACGCATTTGTTTTGGTTTTGGTATGCTAAAAAGTTGGGAAAATAAAATGTCATAGAAATTTCATGGAAACCCAACCCATCGAAAAACATTCGTTATTTGCTAATTGGTTTGTTTACTTGATTTCAGTTGAAACAACTTGTGATTTGATTTCTTAATGACTCAATTAGTCAATTACTCAATTACCCAATCACATTTGAATCAAGATTTATTGATTCGATCTATTCACAAAAACAATTTTACCCTCATGATTGGACACAAATCATTCACTCATCAAGACTCAATTATCACAAGTCGATTAAAACTATTTATATTCTATGATTGGATTGGTTTTTCTCATATTCCTTTTATCACATTCAAAAGTTATAAAGAAATAACTAACATATTATTTGGTTTGTGTCATACACATCTCACCATATTATTAAACTATTAAATAATTTCAATATCATTATTACACAGCTTATTAAACAAATGGTTTTCTCATACTCATGATATCACATATTCAACTATCTACGTATTTCAAATAATTCATCAAATTCATAAAACTATCAAATATATTTCAAGTTATTATCTTCAAACTCTTAGTTATTAATATTTCGATTTGTTATGATAAAACTCTTTCACCCATCAAATTATCTCATTGATTATCATTTAAATTCTAACTTATACTTAAGTTATGAATGAACACAAGTACACCATATTTAAGTTTCATTTTTCTTCAATCACTTATAAGAAATCTACACAACTTAGAAATCCTCTCATTTAATCTCATCCTTATTAATCATATAATGTCTTCTCAACATCAAACAACCTCAGTCATCTATTTTCTATAACCGCGTTATGGCCGTATGTATATTTAAGGAGATAACTCCTGCAATCTCTAGAATATAAACTCAATTTTGAAAACATTAAGGCAGTCAATTAAACCTTTTTCACTAAACTCTCTCTAAAAATTTTAATTCATTTACCCCTACTAATCCTCATAACAACAATAAGTTCAAGTTTACCAAACCTACCCCAATTAGACTTTGTTTTTACAACCCGTTAAAGTCAACATAGTTAAGCAATTTCATATAAGTTAACCTCAATTATTCAAGTTTCATAAATTCAATTTATCAAGATGCTTTAAATCAGATGAAGCAAAACAATCCTAATTAAGTTTCTCAAAGAGGATTTTTATTGTTTTCGTCATTTTTATCTAAACATATTTTATCTTTTCAACACTTTGTTTGATTTTGGTTTTGAAATAATTACAACTTGAATAACCTATCAATGTTAATGTTCTATGTCATACAATAATGTTAATCTTACTTTTAAAAAGACGATCATTTACGATACCATACTCCTCGTTTATCACAATCCGTTTCAAAATAAGGAATCCTTTCCTTTTCAACTTTCAAGATTTATATTCTATTATCAAAATATGTTTTAATAACTTTACTATTTTATTGAAACAACTCAAGAGTTCAATTCATTTTAAGCAATATTTTATACAAATAAGATCTACTGGTTTACAATGAAAATGTATTAAAGCTCTTTTCATAATGTTACGTCTTTCAAAATGTTTTGTAACCCACACGATGGGACGAATTATGTGGACCATCCGACGATCAAATTAATTATGGATGCATACGTAATTACCAAAGTCCTTGCATGGAAATCATAGTACATACAATCATGTGTCATAATCTAGAATTGAAAGTAGTTTTGGAGTAACGGTAGTAACGGTACGAAGGTTAAGATGATAAGGACATGGTGGATACGCAACTGGTACATCCTATATATAAGTGCCCTTATCGCATTGTCATTTGTAGCGTTGCACCGACTACTCGAAGTACCACGTTATGATGAAATTTAAACTCTTTTTTGAAATTTTTACTTTCTCAAAATCTATCAATTTTAAATACTAAATCTGTTTTAGTATTCTCTAATTTTGGGACGAAATTCCCAAAAGTAGGGGATACTGTAACACCTCGGGTTTTTCTTTTATTAAATAAGTATATAGTACCCGACCCATTTTTGCATTCGGGTAATTTAAATCAATAAATTTCGAATTTATCGAGTAATTAATATTTTATTATTATTGTTTATTATATTTGTTTAATTAACCATAATCACTATGAGTTATATACATTTCTACCCCTTAAACATAAGTTTTAATCATTTTTGTTTCCACATATAAAGTACAAGGACCAATCTTCAATTTTTTTCAAAAGATTATAATATATCTTTTAGCCAAACCCATATCCTTTTACTAAAGCTCGTATTTAAACTCAACGCGTTTACCCGTTTGTTAACTTGTACCATAATCTTCGTATATTAAACAAATTTTGATTCTCCAAATCAATCCTATGCTTAAAATGACATCACCTACGTCGCAAATTTGGAAAACAAGATCATTGTAATTCGGACATATTAACGAACCGTCTTTAAACAAATGTTGGTAATACTATCTACATATCAAACTAACTCAGTTATTCTCTTCTGCACCATCTATGTATGCTCGTGAACAATAAACCTAACAGTAATTGCAATATGTCAGTCTATAATGAAACATACACATTTGTATTGTGCCGTAAGTATTTGGCCATCGTGCATCATCAATTAGTCATTCTTTAAGGTTATCAAACTATTTGCATGTTCGTTTGTGAATCAATTTCTATAACCCTATAGTGAATTGAACAAACATAAACGGGATTAATCAATTTTGATTCTAGGTTTCATAAACTAGATTGAGTATATAAACTATTGTATTCATTCATTACACAACTGACACCATAGCTCAGCTGGTTTGGTGTGCGTGTTCAAACTGTAGGCCGGCTGAGGCGCAAGTTCGAGCCCCAACCCAGCCCTTTTATTTTTGTCATTTTGTCTTGTTTAATTGTTTTTTAATTGTGAAATGAATTAATTAATTTAATTAATATTAAATATAAAATAAACAGTATTTATTAAACATACATCATTGAGTTACGTTTCTTGTCAATTAAATCTCGTCACAAGCTTTCGTATATGTATGTGTGTGTATATATATATGTGTGTGTGTGTGTGTTATAAGTATATATTAGTAATAAACCTTAGTTTATTAAAACTCGACAGCATTATAGATTATAACTCATTTTATTATATATATATATATATATATATATATATATATATACACGTTTCACTTTTAAACAAAAATATAATAAAATTATTTGTTGAGTCAAGAATTTGACCCAAAGTGACTTAAAGAAGATTAAAGGAGATTGGAATCTTCTCAACCTTCTCGAAATTGCTAAGTATGGAAACAGAGTACACTTGGACATCCGAGCAGGGTTTTACTTGTCCTAGCAAGGTATTTTGCATATCGGGCAAGGTTATCTTCTTGTAGTATTCTTAACTGTAAATCCGAGCAGGGTTCACTTCATCTAGAAAAGGTGTTCTTCAAGCCGAGCACAATTTGCTCACTAGCAAACCGTTGGCTAAACCAAGCTTCTGAAGCCAAATAATTGGAGGATCAAGCAAGATTTGATTAATAAACAAGAGTTCGAGCAAGCTTGAGAAAGAGATCAAGAAATATTCTAAGTACTTTCTCTAGCAAGGCTCAACCCCGAGTAAGCTACAATGCTACCAGCACAGTTCAAACAGTGTTACTAGCACACTATGGTTTGCTTAATAAGTTATCTTCTAACAAAGGGTTGAAGAGATTCATGAAGAACAGTTTGCTCGTAGGACCATATCGAGCAAAGTTTGTTATGGTCAAGAAGATTGAAGTCTGCTAGGTGAGTATTTTCTTAGGAAAATACAGTAAAGCCTAAATGGAGAACTTTTCCCGAGCACACTTCAAGGTTAACAAGTCTACTCGTAAAGGACAAAGTCTACCCGAAAGACCTGTTTTTACACTTAGTATAGTTTTGAATATGTAATTTGATTATGTACCAATCATTAGGGTTTCTAGAAGGAATGACAGCTGTCTTGTGGTGGCAACCTATAAAAGAAAAATATTTTAGGGCACGCCTACCATGGATTTGCCACCTTACACTTTTCAGACAAAATCGAATATTCTTGATTGAGTGTGATGACTGTCCTAGGTTATTACTGAAAATACATTCCTTACAAGAAACCCTAACGATTTTAATTTGTATGAATCATTTCTATAAATGATTTTTTGTGTCTGCTACATTTTTTAGCCTCCTTAGCCGTTAAAAAACATTAATCTTTCCGAAATTAGCAACCCGTCATTAATCTTCTTGTCGACACATTTAATGTGTGGGTTATGACATTATTGTGTGTATTGAGTGATTTATCGGGACCGACAAGTGGTATCAGAGCTGTTGGTTGCTGATTATAAGGAACCAACCAAACATGGTGTTAATACACCTAAAGCATTTGTAGGTGGTAGCTCAAGTCACCAAGGAAACCAGTCAAGGTTCAATGTGCAACTTATCGATGGCAATGACCCTGCCTCAATGGCAAGTGGACATGTACCCTACACTGGTGGAAACAATGGTTCGGGGAATGATATTCAAGCATTGTTCTCCATATTCACTAAGTCATACAATGCATTTGTGGCTGAAAACCTAATCCACACAAGTGTCATCCAAGATTATTTGGAACAAATAGATGCTGATGACCTTGAGGATATGGATTTAAAGTGGTAAGCTGCAATGTTAGCACTTAGAAGAAAAAGTTTGTTCAATAGGACTGGGAGATCACTTGTTTCTGGTCCAAATGAGAGAGTTGGATTTGATAAGTCAAAGGCAATCTGTTACAATTGTCAACAGCCTGGACACTTTGCAAGAAAATGCAACCAGCCCAGAAATTTTCAAATGAATCAGTATTAGAATCAACATCAAAAGAATCAACTGCAATATCAACAGAACCAGTCAAGAAACAACAACTTCAACAACAATAATCCCAACTTCAACAACTATCAACAACCTCAAATTAATAATCATAGTTAGTTTTGTATCTAACTGTATAAAGGCAGGCGCAGATCTATGAATAGGGAATGTTGTGCTATTATCTACAGGACCTAAACAAGTTGTGCCTCATAATCAAAACTACCAAAGAAACCAATACCCTCAAACTGCTCAAAATAATCCCAACAATACCAACAGAGGAAATCAAAATCAACCAAGAATCAAGAGAATGTAGCTCTAGCTGCACAACAGGAGGGAGATTTTGATTAGAGTGACCATGCAGATGACATCTCAAAGGCTAATGTTGCTTTTATGGCAAAGATTAAGAATGAGGCTGGAGTATCATCTTCTCAGATACACTCAATCCCTACAACTGATTTACAAGAAACAATTAATGCTTTAACTATGAAAGTAGACAAGCTAGAGGGTGAGTGTTTCAGAAAACAAAGCATCATTAACGGGTATGAGGCAAGTGATGTAATCAACGAAGACAAAATCAAAAGTTTGGAAGATGATTGTGTAAGTAGCTATAGAGTTCAGCAAAGGTACATTACAGAGATAAATGGTTTGAAGAAAATGGTTATGGTTATTGAAGAGAAGATGAAGAGCACAAAGTTACAAGTTAAAATTGAATTTTTAAAGAACTTGGTTTCCACAGAAAACATTTGTGGCATCTTGAACTGAAAGAGGAAAACAAATATAAAGCAGTTCCCCCACCATTCAACAAAACTTTTTGACCAAGGTTGACAAAAAAAGAGGGAAGGATATCTTCAAAATTCAGAGATGTTGATCTTTACAAGAAAGTTGAAGTAAGTGAAGAGGGAGAATTTGTGGTAAATGAAGAAATTAAAGATGATAAATCAATTGGGGTACAACAATCTGAAGATGATTTTGATTCTGATGATATGAATGTAGATGACTTAAGTGACTGAAGTGATCGAATTGAAGAACAAGAGATACAAGCTGCTGAGAAAAACAGAAGATTTAAGAAGCCAGAATCAGTAGACAAACTTCCATTGTTGCCACGTATGACATCACATAGGAAGAAACTAAATGAAAGAATGAAGAGAGAACATGTGTCCTTTGACATATGTGAAAGGACTAAGGTGAGCTATAATGCAGTAAGACCACCAAGCAAGGCTGCTTTTTAAAGAATTAAAGACAACAATAAAAAGAAGGTAACTGAAACAGTTTTTGGTGACAACTTCATTCCAGTTTATCCAGTATTCTCAAGCCATGAAGTATTTGATATTGGGGAAGTTGAAACCATGGAAGAATATGAAAAGAGGCAGTCAAGGCATAAGAGAAGCCTAGATGAAGAACCTATGAATATGAAGAAACTCATCAGTGTTAAGAGAAAGATTGAAAGACAAGATATTAAGATTGAAGAATTTGTTCCTTTTTCCCTAGACTTTGATGGTCTGAAGACTCATAAATCACTTGGTGTTAAACCACCTAGACCAACTGAGAGATACAAAAAGGGAAGTGATCATGAAAGATTTAAAGGAAAAGTGTGGTGTAAGAAATGTGATGAATATGATCACCACACTGATTCTTGCAATGAAAGATTTAATTTCAAACCTTTTCTTGTTCCCAATGAGACAAAGTTTGGCCAAAACTTTGAGCTTTACAAACAGATGTATGATGAATACTTGGAAAAAGGAAAAGAGTGTGAAAAGAAGACACAGAGCAAGACTGGTCAGAAATCTCATAATAATGGTATGAAGGCTGTGAGTGATGAAAAGAAATAAAAAATGAGTTTTGCGTGTCTAGCACGGTTATCCGTTTTTTTTATGTTTCAAAAATGAGTTTGGTCACACACGACCCGAAAATAGTGGTTGTCTGATAATTTAATTAAATATGTGAAATTATAGCTCGGTATAGACGTCCCGATTGGCCGCGGGACCCGTTTCCGTCTTTGGCGTACCGGAAACTGTTAAAATAGGTTAAAATTACTCAAATCATCCGAATTATTTTTGGATGATTTATTTTTACTTGTTTAACTCATTTATATGAAAATAGTTCATTTTTAGGGTTTTTATACACCAGTCAGCTCGCTTAAGCGAACTTCACCGGTTTACGCGTTTTAACTTTAAAAGTTTGATAATTAGCACGATTAATTATCCGTTTACTCTCGGATCTTGAAATTTTGCAAAAATCACTTTTTAACAGTGGATAATTTTATAAAAATATTTCCAGAATTAATTCTTATATTTAAAATTTATTTATCTATTTTTAAACACCATTTAAACACTAAATATGTCGTAAATACCAAACGATCTTAGAAAAATCCCAAATTTTTCCTGGATGTCCCCTGCCATCCACATAGTCCCCTGTAATTTTTACAGAACCAGAATCTTCTTTTACATCCCCTTTTTACTAAAACCGAGCTAGAAATCCCTAGAACTCGTTTAACCGAAAAGCCTACTTAGACTTCTCCAACGGACCTCAAATTTTGTGTGTGACTTATACATGATATGAAAAGCTTATCTGCAATTTTCCAGAATCTTTCATGATATTTAACTATTTTTCACCATTTTTGGCCAAAACCGAGCATTAAATTCATCAAATATTCATCATTTATCCAAAAATTACCAAAAGTTCACAGAACTCATATTTTCATGTGTTTAACACCCCTGTAAAATTTCATGACCTAACTCTAAAGCATCAACAATCTGTCCAAATTTCCCAAAACCGAACATAACCGAATATACCTTTCGTTTTCCGCCACTACGAGCTACAAACTCGTCTTTCCGCCTTATCTACCACTAAATACAGAGCCTATAATCAACATACCACAATACCAAGCAAGTTACACTCACGATCAATGTAACACCCCGTAACCGCAGCGGAAACGTACACGGGATGCAACAGACACATCTGATATCAACAGCATTGTTTATAAAGAAAACACCACTACATTAATTTAAACGAATTACATTGTTCCGAGTTTCGTTACCATCTAGGTGTTATCACATAAGTTTTACCGATAGTACATTAACATATTTAATGCAAAATATAGATCCTTAATCTTCCACAAAATAGCACACATCATCAAGCACGTATCACTCATTCCAATTTGGGTGTACCTAGAAAGCATGTAAAGAAAACGGGTCAGCTACGAATAGTTGGTGAGTTTCACTGATTTAAATAAACATTGACAATTTATTATAATAAATCATATATTAGCGATGTAATTATGCTGAGCCCACAAGTGAAACCTCTGACTATCACACACAATCCCCGTGGCATATCCCCCGCCCACGGACCCGTGACATATCCCCCGTCCACGGAACTGCCCCAAACCGCTATGTCTAACATTACATAGCAAAATATATATAACACCCAAAATAGACATGTGCAACTGGCTGGGAAACATCAGCAAATCCATGCCGGACCAGTTGGGTTTGTCAGACCAATAGTACTATTCACACTCTACCGGCTTTTAGCTAATCACTCGTGTTGCGGGGCCTTACAATGTTAGCAACTCAGACAATTACCATCTTAGTACATTTCCGTATGATTCCCGTACAATAAAACATATATAAATACATTCATTTCCATGCGATCAGCATGTACTTAAACATTTTGATATAAACATGCTTTCCGCCCCGGGAGAATATTTAAAACAGTTCAGTAAAAAAGGGGCTCGTGAAACTCACCTTTTTGGTGAGCAGAGATGTAATACTGGCACGGCTACCTGTCCGGATCTGTAATACGATCCCTAAGTCGTTACTACACAATTTCTATTAATATAACTTAAATTCGT
Source organism: Bidens hawaiensis (assembly GCF_021521415.1). Lineage (NCBI taxonomy): Eukaryota > Viridiplantae > Streptophyta > Magnoliopsida > Asterales > Asteraceae > Bidens > Bidens hawaiensis. The sequence goes on along the minus strand of NW_027495623.1, from coordinate 80,927 downwards.
GTTAACCGGTACGTCCGGGGACACTGTTAACCCAGTACCGTACACGATCCGGGGACAATGTTAACCCCGATACACTTCTCAGGACTTAGATTGTGATATCACTTAGAGTTCTTTAGTCAAAACTACCATTAGTTTGTTTTCTCGTTTTGCGTGCCTAGCACGGTTATTCGTCTTTATGTTTTCAAAAATGAGTTTGGCCACATACGACCCGAAAATAGTTGTTATTGATATTTTAGTTAAAGTGGTGAAATTAGAGCTCGGTTTAGACACCCCGTTTGGCCGCGGGGCCCGTTTCCGTCTTTAATATACCGGAAACGACTAAATCGGGTAAAATTACCCAAATCATCCGAATTACTTTCGGATGATTTATTTTTACTTGATTTACACAGTTTCATGAAAATAGTCCATTTTTAGGGTTTTTATACACCAATCAGTTCGCTTAGGCGAACTTTGCCGGTTTACACGTTTTAAGCTTTAAAAGGTTGTTTTTAAGTTCCATTTAGCACAAATAATTATCCGCTTAGTCTCGGATTTTGAAATTTTGCACAAATCAGTTCTTGACGGTAAGGAATTTTATAAAAATATTTCCAGAATTAATTTTTATATTTAACATTTATTTATCTATTTTTAAACGTCATTTAAGCACCAAATATGTCGAAAATACCAAACGACCTTAGAAAAATCCCAAATTTTTCTGGGATGACTCTTGCCATCCACATAGTTCCCAGTAATTTTTACAGAACCAAAACTCATTTTTCATGCAATTTTCACCAAAACCGAGCTAGAAAACCCTAGATCTCGTTTTACCCAAAAGCCTACTTAGACTTCTCCAATGGACCTGAAATTTTGTGTGTGGCTTTTATATGTTATAAAAAGCTTATCTGAATTTTTCCAGAATTTGTCATGATGTTTAGCTATTTTTCACCATTTTTAGCCAAAACCGAGCATTAAATTCACCAAATATTCATCCTTTATCCAAAAATTACCAAAAGTTCACAGATCTCATATTTCCATGTGTAGATCATCTCTGTGAAATTTCATGACTCAACTCTAAGTCTACCAGAATCTGTCCAAATCTTACAAATCATACGAAAAACCGAACTACCTTGTGTTTCTAGCTTTAGATCGCAAAGATCTTGATTTCTAGCCTTTGCTAGCAACTAGATACAACACCTACAAGCACAACAACACCACACCAAGCAAGTTATACCCACAATCAAGCCATTTCTTTAATGGTTTCGGTTAAGACATCAAAACAAAGATTTTAACCGTAAAAATTCGTTTTTGACTCTTTTAACTCCTTTCTTTGACCAAGATCCCTTGTATAACTTGTATACATCACTTGATCATGCAAGAATCGGTTTCATCTCGGGTTTTCACCCATTTTTCATTTGAAACCTCATTTTCTCAAGATTATGGAATCAAAACTATGAATTAATCATTATAACCATGTTTTTACCTTGTGTTTCTTGCTTAAAAATCAAGGATTTAGGATGAATGTATGTAGGGTTGAGAGGATTTGGAGAGTTGGGATGTTAAAAAAAGAAAATGAAATGTTTTGGTGTGTGTATTGGACCGATCGGTCCATGTAAGGTGTGGGGTGGGGCCCACATCTTCAACCTTGGCCACACATTTGGATTGTGTAATCCGGATAATGTTGTGGATAATCTGGTTCAGTTCGTTTTTCGGTTAAACACTTAATTCGGCTTAAAACGAGGCCAAAACGGTTTTTTTTTCGGCTTAAAATTTAAATTTATATAAAACCGATTTAAAAACCTTAAAAACTTAAACCATGGCATTTATTGACTTAACACATCATATTGTCGGTAATTGTGCATCTTTTTCGGCTTGATCGATCGTCTCTTGCTTGGTTTGATGTTAAAGGTTTCGTTTATCGTACCGACGTACTAATAAATCGAAATCCTTTTTCTGTGCTATAATTCACTTATCCCGAAGCTTTAATACTTCGTACACATCACTAAACATTATATATTTCGTCTATAATGTAATCCCCGATTCGTTCGGGTTTCAATAACCGTTCATCGATTAATCGTAATTTCAATACGACTAGCTGTATATTCGAGTATAATTCGTACTGTGAATCTTATATACTCGTATAAACACATTATAATTCATATATTCAGTATTGCATAACACGTAAATAGTATATTCCGGCTAGGGTATACCTGAATTTGCCGGAATCGTTACATTCTCCCCCCGTTACAAAAATTTCGTCCTCGAAATTTTACGCATCAACTACTTCCTTTTGCGGAAATAGGTGGGGGTATTTCTTCCGAAATTCGTCCTTTCGTTCCCAAGTATATTCTGGGCCTCGTTGCGAGTTCCATCTAACTTTGACCAACGAGATCTTATTGTGTCTAAGTTGCTTGATTTTCCCGTCTACTATTTCTATGGGCTCCTCTACAATGTTGAGCTTATCATTTATTTGGACACCCTCTAAAGGTAACACCGATGTCTCATCCGACAGACACCTTTTCAAGTTCGACACGTGAAACACGTTGTGAACTGCACTCAGTTCATCAGGCAGTTCTAATCGGTATGCTACAGGACCGATTTTTGCAATAATGTCGAACGGTCCAATGTATCTAGGGGCCAACTTCCCCGCCTTTCCAAATCTGACTACTCCTTTCCAAGGTGATACTTTCAAATACACTTTATCACCTTTCTCAAATGATAACGGTTTTCTACGGGTATCGGCATAACTCTTCTGCCGATCCCGCGCGGCCTTTAGATTGTTCTTAATTTCAAGGATTTTGCTGGTCGTTTCCTGGACCAGATCTGATCTAATAACCTGTGTGTCGCCCACTTCAGTCCAGCAGAGTGGTGATCGGCACTTCCGTCCATACAATGCTTCATAAGGTGCTGCCTTTATACTGCTATGGTAACTGTTATTATAGGAAAATTCAACGAGTGGGAGATGTTGATCCCAATTTCCCTTAAAATCCAGTACGCATGCACGAAGCAAATCCTCCAGGGTTTGGATGGTCCTCTCAGACTGACCGTCGGTCTGAGGGTGGTAAGCTGTGCTTAGGTTAATACGCGTTCCCAGCGCTTCTTGTACAGCTTGCCAAAGTTTGGAGGTGAAATGGCTATCTCGGTCGGAGATAATTGAGATGGGTATCCCATGACGAGACACAATTTCATTTATATAAATCTGCGCAAGTCTCTCTGTGTTATAGTTATTTCTAATCGGAATAAAATGTGCCGATTTGGTTAATCGATCAACGACTACCCAAATTGCATCATGTCCTCGGGACGTCTTGGGGAGATGTGTCACAAAATCCATCGTGATCTGCTCCCACTTCCATTCAGGAATTTCCGGTTGTTGTAACATTCCCGAGGGTTTCTGGTGCTCCGCCTTAACCCTCGCACACGTCGTACACTTGCCGACGTATGTGGCTATATCCTTTTTCATACCCGGCCACCAGTAGAATTCCTTCACATCGTGGTACATCTTATCCGATCCCGGATGTATGGAATATTTTGATTTATGCGCTTCGTCCATGATTAATTCACGAAGGTCATGGAGGGTCGGGATCCAAATCCGATTTTTGAAATAGAGAATTTCGTCCACGCGCGGTTCGAAATTCTTCTTGTTACCGTAAAGTCCTTCTTTTTCCATTTGGTCCTCTTTCAACGCCTCGCGTTGAGCGACTCGAATCAAATCCGAAAGGTTCGACTGGACTATCATCCCCAACGCTCGCACTCGCAATGGCTTAACCCGATCCTTCCTACTCAGAGCATCGGCTACGACGTTAGCCTTGCCGGGGTGATAACGGATGTCACAGTCATAGTCGCTTAATAACTCGACCCATCTTCGTTGCCTCATATTCAGTTCTTTCTGATCGAATATGTGTTGCAAACTTTTATGATCGGTGAAGATGGTGCACTTTGTACCGTAGAGATAATGTCTCCAGATTTTAAGTGCGAAGATAACTGCTCCCAGTTCTAAGTCTTGAGTAGTGTAATTTTTCTCGTGTATTTTTAACTGTCGAGAAGCATAGGCTATGACCTTATTATTTTGCATCAACACGCATCCTAACCCTTTCCGGGATGCGTCACAATACACGACAAAACCATCGTCTCCGTCGGGGAGACTTAAGATCGGCGCTTGGCACAATCTTTGTTTTAGCGTTTGAAACGTCGTTTCCTGCTCTTCACCCCATTCATACTTTCGATCTTTTTGGGTCAGAAGGGTTAAAGGTTGGGCAATGCTGGAAAAGTTCTCTATAAATCGACGATAATATCCAGCTAAGCCTAAGAATTGGCGGATTTCCTTTGGCGATTTCGGCGCTTGCCAATTCTTAACTGCTTCAACCTTACTTGGATCAACGTGTATTCCTTGATGGTTTATAACGTGACCAAGGAATTGCACTTCTTGTAACCAAAAGTTACACTTGGAGAATTTTGCATACAACTTCTCCTGATTTAGAAGCTCTAAAATTAATCTTAAGTGTTGTTCGTGCTCTTCTTTACTCTTCGAGTATATCAAAATATCGTCAATAAACACGATGACGAATTTATCGAGGTAGGGTTTACAGACTCGATTCATGAGATCCATGAACACTGCTGGCGCATTTGTTAGCCCGAAAGGCATAACTAAGAACTCGTAATGGCCGTAGCGAGTCCGGAATGCGGTTTTCGGGATATCCTCCTCCTGAATTCTAACCTGATGGTATCCCGATCTAAGATCAATTTTTGAGAAGTAGCTCGCACCTTGTAGTTGGTCGAACAGATCATCGATTCGGGGGAGAGGATACCTATTTTTGATTGTCAACTTGTTCAATTCTCTGTAATCAATGCACATTCTAAGGCTCCCGTCCTTCTTTTTCACGAATAGTACAGGTGCACCCCACGGGGAATAACTGGGACGTATAAATCCTTTATCCAACAATTCCTGCAATTGGTTGGATAATTCTTGCATCTCGGATGGTGCAAGTTGGTAGGGCGCCTTAGCAACAGGGCCAGCTTGAGGTAATAAGTCGATTCTGAATTCGACCTGTCGGGTTGGCGGTAATCCAGGAAGTTCCTCTGGAAAAACTTGTGGAAATTCACGTACCACTGGGATATCGTCCACCCGTTTTTCCTCAGGATCCGTGGCCGTCAAGCTCGCTAGATACGCCACGCATCCCTGGCGTATAAATTTTAACACCTTGAGGTGGGATATAAACGGTATCATATTGCCCGACTTCTCACCCTGCACTAATACCTCTTCGTCATCCGACACCCGGATCCTGACGATTTTCTTTTCACAGTTTATTTCTACCTTGTTACGTGCTAACCAATCCATTCCCACTATCACGTCAAAACTACCAATTCTACCGGTAACAAGTCAATCAGAAAGGATTGTTCGTTCAGAAGAAAAGGGCAATTCCGAACTATCTGATTAACTATCATGGTTTTACCGTTAGCGACTTCTACGGTGTAAGGCTCTATGGTTTCACCAATTGGAAGGTTTGCTATCGACAGGAATTTAACGGAAACAAAACTTCTATCGGCGCCTGTATCAAATAATACAGAAGCGTAATGATCAGAGACGAGGAATGTACCTGTCACTTCGCTGGGGTCCTGGCGTGCTTCGTTCGCCCCCATCACGAATGCTCGGCCTCGCGCCGGATTGGACGACGATGCCTGACCCGCGGTTTGCCGCCCATTTCCTCCCTGGTTCAGCTTCGGACAGTTTCTCTTGAAGTGATCTGTGCCACCGCATTCAAAGCAAGCACGACTGGTGGTCATCACTTGATTTCCTTGTGGGTTTTGTTGTCGGGCTGATTGGGTCCTAAATGGCTGCGCACGGATAGGTTGCGGTTGTCCGTTCAGATTGTTCAGGGTTGTCCTACAACTCGGTGCGTAGTGCCCATTCCTGCCACACCGGTGGCACACTACCTCCTTGCACACGCCACCATGCTGGCAACCGCATTTCCCACATTTAGGGAACGTCCCTTTCTGCGATTCCTGCCTTCCGCCTGAACTAGTCATGGTGTAGTTCTGGGCAGCGGGCCTAGCACGTTTACTTTGCTGCTTCTCCCGGATCCTATTGTCATACGTACCTCGCTTTCTCCCAGCAGACTCTCCTGCCACCTTCAGTGACCCACTCCTCACGAAATCGTATGTGACGATACCAGCTTGCGTCACCACACTCTCAAACGTCTGGTGTCCCCCAGAGTTGACTATACTCCTTACTAGTGGAGTTAGTCCCCATATATAACGCTCAACCCTCTTTGACTCTGGGGTGACCAACCATGGCACTAATCGCGACAATTCATTTAATCGGTTTGTATAACCTAAGTGGTCTGCCCCCTGCATCTCCAGGTTCCACAATTCGTTTTCTAACTTTTGCAGTTCGTTTTTCGGGCAGAAATGTTCCAGTACGAGAGCCTTGAGCTCTGTCCAGGTCATGCGGTTTGTCGCCGCCTGACCGCGAGTCTGCACTATGGTGTTCCACCATGTCAAGGCATGGTCCGTGAACGTGCAGGTAGCATACTTAACAACGTAATCCTCAGGGCAGTTGCTGATGTTCACAACAGCCTCTATTTTCTCAATCCACTTAACCAACCCATTGGGTCCCTCAGATCCGCTAAATTCTAGGGGTTTGCACAACATAAAGTCTTTGATCGAACATCCCCTGGATGCAGGAATCGGTTCAGTACGGTTCGTCTCTACAGTAGGTATAGGGCCATTACTGTCTGTAACGACCACCCTAGGCAGTGCGTCATTACTCGGAATTGTGTTATCATTATGTGGAGGATTAACATTTCGTTCCCCGTCATTATTGGTGGTCGTTTGATTGCTCGGAGGGGTTGGATTGGTCGAATTGTTAATACTAGCGGCGATGCGCGATACTATATCCGGTATCGCCGCCTCCAACTGTCGAGCAATCAAACGGCTCACATCCATTTCCGACATTTGAGCTGATCGTTTTGGTGCCATTCTACACAACATTCAGAAAAATATATATAATTAATACAAGTTCCAATCATAAAACACAACAAACATTCCATTCATTAATAAACATTAGTACATATTACATCCATGTCAGTTCACATACTTTCCTGTCATCATTACATAAGTTAAGTTTTCATACAAAGGGCCTATGTCGGCATCATCTCGACATAACCCGCAATGGGTCAGTGCTTGAATGATACCCAAAAGTATCTATAATGATATACCCCAAAAGAGACCCCCCTAAGGGCCAGTGGTTGTATTATAACTACCCAAGATTCACTCTATGTTAGCATCACCACTAACTGCTTACACAGAGTATCAAAAAGCGGCCCCTGACTACCACCACCCTAACATGATCTAATCACGGTGGAGTACCAACCACACCAACACCGCCGCCATCCCCACAATCACTGCCATTAAACCCCGGATCCGTGTTTCCATCCGGTCAATCAACCCCAGGGAGTAGGCGTCCTCCCTCCTCAGCTGCACGATCGCATGCAGGCTGTCCAGTATGCAATCCACCAAGTGATTCCTCCTCTGAATACCCACCGTCAAGGCGGTGGTGTGCTCATTCATCCGCTCGGTGAGCACCCGGAGCCACGCCGCCTCGGTGGAGGGACGCTCATCCCTCACTGGCCTGGGGGTACCCCACACAGGTGGCGGCACAGGCCCGGGCTGGGGGCGGGAGGACTCGCCTCTGTGGTAAGTGGATCTGGGTGGGGTAAAGGTAGGTGGAACATACGGGACACTGATCCGCGCCGTGAGGCTGGGACCGAATCCGGGAGGGATAGGGACGGCCTGTGGTGCGGGTGGGGTAGGAGATCTAGCAATCCTGGCAGGGGAGGACTGGCTAGAGCTCCTAACACTAGCCTCGCTAGGCTCAGAGCTGGATGATATGGGGAGGCTCCCAGAGTTCCCGGAGCTGACTTCCTCCGGGTCCTCCTCCATCGATACACTAGGTGTTCTTGACATTCTAACCTGCACACAAGTTAACAAACATATAGTTCTTTCCATAGTGTAAATCGTAATCAAATTAATATACACTTACTTATACAACTTGACCACACACAATATTATCATATAATTGCACATATGTTGCCAATTTTGCCTATTAAAGTCCCCCGTGACTTCCCCTGAATTCCCTCGTGCGGACAAGTCTGTTATTATGTTCCGGACCATAATAACTCACTTGTCCATCCAAGTTCATCCAGACCTCGTCACAATAAATTATTAGTTGATATTCAGATCCTATAACACTTGAGCTACTGGTTATATTTTAGGTATCTTTTAAAGACATCCTAATTCTTTATAACCAATGGCTCTGATACCAAGTTCTGTATCACCCCGTAACCGCAGCGGAAACGTACACGGGATGCAACAGACACATCTGATATCAACAGCATTGTTTATAAAGAAAACACCACTACATTAATTTAAACGAATTACATTGTTCCGAGTTTCGTTACCATCTAGGTGTTATCACATAAGTTTTACCGATAGTACATTAACATATTTAATGCAAAATATAGATCCTTAATCTTCCACAAAATAGCACACATCATCAAGCACGTATCACTCATTCCAATTTGGGTGTACCTAGAAAGCATGTAAAGAAAACGGGTCAACTACGAATAGTTGGTGAGTTTCACTGATTTAAATAAACATTGACAATTTATTATAATAAATCATATATTAGCGATGTAATTATGCTGAGCCCACAAGTGAAACCTCTGACTATCACACACAATCCCCGTGGCATATCCCCCGCCCACGGACCCGTGACATATCCCCCGTCCACGGAACTGCCCCAAACCGCTATGTCTAACATTACATAGCAAAATATATATAACACCCAAAATAGACATGTGCAACTGGCTGGGAAACATCAGCAAATCCATGCCGGACCAGTTGGGTTTGTCAGACCAATAGTACTATTCACACTCTACCCGGCTTTTAGCTAATCACTCGTGTTGCGGGGCCTTACAATGTTAGCAACTCAGACAATTACCATCTTAGTACATTTCCGTACGATTCCCGTACAATAAAACATATATAAATACATTCATTTCCGTGCGATCAGCATGTACTTAAACATTTTGATATAAACATGCTTTCCGCCCCGGGAGAATATTTAAAACAGTTCAGTAAAAAAGGGGCTCGTGAAACTCACCTTTTTGGTGAGCAGAGATGTAATACTGGCACGGCTACCTGTCCGGATCTGTAATACGATCCCTAAGTCGTTACTACACAATTTCTATTAATATAACTTAAATTCGTGTTAACCGGTACGTCCGGGGACACTGTTAACCCAGTACCGTACACGATCCGGGGACAATGTTAACCCCGATACACTTCTCAGGACTTAGATTGTGATATCACTTAGAGTTCTTTAGTCAAAACTACCATTAGTTTGTTTTCCTCGTTTTGCGTGCCTAGCACGGTTATTCGTCTTTATGTTTTCAAAAATGAGTTTGAACACATACGACCCGAAAATAGTTGTTATTGATATTTTAGTTAAAGTGGTGAAATTAGAGCTCGGTTTAGACACCCCGTTTGGCCGCGGGGCCCGTTTCCGTCTTTAATATACCGGAAACGACTAAATCGGGTAAAATTACCCAAATCATCCGAATTACTTTCGGATGATTTATTTTTACTTGATTTACTCAGTTTCATGAAAATAGTCCATTTTTAGGGTTTTTATACACCAGTCAGCTCGCTTAGGCGAACTTTGCCGGTTTACCGCGTTTTAAGCTTTAAAAGTTTGTTTTTATGTTCTGTTTAGCACAAATAATTATCCGTTTAGTCTCGGATCTTGAAATTTTGCACAAATCAGTTTTTGACAGTAAGGAATTTTATAAAAATATTTCCAGAATTAATTTTTATATTTAACATTTATTTATCTATTTTTAAACGTCATTTAAACACCAAATATGTCGAAAATACCAAACGACCTTAGAAAAATCCCAAATTTTTCTGGGATGACTCCTGCCATCCACATAGTTTCCAGTAATTTTTACAGAACCAAAAACTCATTTTTCATGCTATTTTTACCAAAACCGAGCTAGAAAACCCTAGATCTCGTTTTACCGAAAAGCCTACTTAGACTTCTCCAATGGACCTGAATTTTGTGTGTGACTTTTATATGTTATAAAAAGCTTATCTGAATATTTCCAGAATTTTTCATGATGTTTAGCTATTTTTCACCATTTTTTAGCCAAAACCGAGCATTAAATTCACCAAATATTCATCCTTTATCCAAAAATTACCAAAATTTAACAGATCTCATATTTTCATGTGTAGATCATCTTTGTGAAATTTCATGACTTAACTCTAAGTCTACCACAATCTGTCCAAATCTTACAAATCATACGAAAAACCGAACTACCTTGTGTTTCTAGCTTTAGATCGCAAAGATCTTGCTTTCTAGCCTTTGCTAGCAACTAGATACAACACCTACAAGCACAACAACACCACACCAAGCAAGTTATACCCACAATCAAGCCATTTCTTTCATGGTTTCGGTTAAGACATCAAAACAAAGATTTTAACCGTAAAAATTCGTTTTTGACTCTTTTAACTCCTTTCTTGGACCAAGATCCCTTGTATAACTTGTATACATCACTTGATCATGCAAGAATCGGTTTCATCTCGGGTTTTCACCCATTTTTCATTTGAAACCTCATTTTCTCAAGATTATGGAATCAAAACTATGAATTAATCATTATAACCATGTTTTTACCTTGTGTTTCTTGCTTAAAAATCAAGGATTTAGGATGAATGTATGTAGGGTTGAGAGGATTTGGAGAGTTGGGATGTTAAAAAAAGAAAATGAAATGTTTTGGTGTGTGTATTGGACCGATCGGTCCATGTAAGGTGTGGGGTGGGGCCCCCATCTTCAACCTTGGCCACACATTTGGATTGTGTAATCCGGATATTGTTGTGGATAATCTGGTTCAGTTCGTTTTTCGGTTAAACACTTAATTCGGCTTAAAACGAGGCCAAAACGGTCGTTTTTCGGCTTAAAATTTTAATTTATATAAAACCGATTTAAAAACCTTAAAAACTTAAACCATGGCATTTATTGACTTAACACATCATATTGTCGGTAATTGTGCATCTTTTTCGGCTTGATCGATCGTCTCTTGCTTGGTTTGATGTTAAAGGTTTCGTTTATCGTACCGACGTACTAATAAATCGAAATCCTTTTTCTGTACTATAATTCACTTATCCCGAAGCTTTAATACTTCGTACACATCACTAAACATTATATATTTCGTCTATAATGTAATCCCCGATTCGTTCGGGTTTCAATAACCGTTCATCGATTAATCGTAATTTCAATACGACTAGCTGTATATTCGAGTATAATTCGTACTGTGAATCTTATATACTCGTATAAACACATTATAATTCATATATTCAGTATTGCATAACACGTAAATAGTATATTCCGGCTAGGGTATACCTGAATTTGCCGGAATCGTTACAATCAAGCCATTTCTTTCATGGTTTCGGTTATGATTCCAAAAACAAAGATTTAACCGTAAAATTTCGTTTTCGGTTCGTTTAACTCCTTTCTTGGACCAAGATCCCTTGTATAACCCGTATACATCACTTGATCATGCAAGAATCGGTTTTCATCTTTGAAACCTCATTTTCTTGCAAACAAACTCAAGAAAGGAAGATGAACACACATATAACTCGATCATTACCTCGTTGTTCTTGCTCAACACTCGGGTTTAAGCCTTTGGAATTGAGAGAAAGTGTTGAAGACTGTGTTTTGTTGTTTGAAAAAAGAAAAAAAAAGAATAATAACCATGGAGGCAGATCGGTCTTTGATAAGGGGTGGGGTGGGACCCACTCCTTCATTCTTGGCCACACATTCGGATTTTCGTAATCTGGATAATGTTTTGAATAATCTGGTTCAGTTCGTTTCTCGGTTAAACGTTTAATTCGGCTTAAAACGAGGCTAAACTGTCGTTTTTCGGCTTAAAAATGAAATTTATATAAAACCGATTTAAAAACCTTATAAACATAAACCATGACATTTATTATCTTAAAACATCATATTATTAATAACTGCGCATCTTTTTCGGCTTGGTCGATCGTCTCTTGCTTGGTTTGGTATTAAAGGTTTCGTTTAACATACCGACGTATCGTTAAATCGAAATTCTTTCTCTGTGCTATACTTTACTTATCTCGAAGCATTAATGCTTCGTAACATCACTAAATATCATATATATTGTCTATAATGAAATCCCCGATTCGTTCGGGTTTCAATAACCGTCAATCAGTTAATCGTAATTCCAATACGATTCACTGTATAATCGAGTATGATTCGTACTGTGAATCATATATATTCGTATAAGCGCAATATAATTCATATATTCTTTATTAAATAGCACATAAATAGTATATACCGGTTAAGGTATACCTGATTTTGTCGGAATCGTTACATTCTCCCCCCGTTAAGAAATTTCGTCCTCGAAATTTTACACGCTCACTATCCCTTTCCGAGAGAAAGGTGGGGGTTTTTCCTTCAGAATTCACCCTCGCGTTACCAGGTATAATCTGGTCCTCGCTGTGAATTCCACTTAATCTTAATCAATAAAGCTTGGTATGTCCAAACTGTTTAGCTTTCCCGTCTACTATCTCTACGGTATTATTTATGATATCAAGTATATCTTCTATGAGTACCTCCATTACTAGTACTCTCGTTGCCTCATTGCTTAGGTACTTTTCAATCCGTATACATGGCAAAACATCATGTATAGTACTTAGCCCCTGCCGTACTTTAATCGATAAACTAAATGACCAATCATGGAGATAGTCTCATGAGACCCAATATATTAAGGAGCTATTTTCGGTTTTGCCAAACCTCATATCACCTCTCGAAGGTGATGCCTTAAAAAAAATGCCTTGTCACCTCTTTCCAGTGACAATGGTTTCCTTTGAAGGTTGGCATAAATCCCTTGCCAATCTCGCGCTGCTTTCAACTTATCTTAAATATTATAAATCCGATTGGTTGTTTCTCGAATCAATTCAAATCTTATGGCTTGATCGACACCCATTTTCAATTTAACAAATTGGTGATAACTACTTCACCCATAGAAAGCTTCAAGCTCTCGATGCTTCCTTCCCCTCCTTCCAATAATGGAAGTAGGATGACTATTTCGATCTGAGATCATTGAAAATGGTACTCCACGACGAGATACCATTTCCCCATCAGGAATTTGGGCGAGAATTCATTGTGGTAATCGTCATAGATTGGAATGAAATGCGAGGATTGGTTAATCGATCTGCGATTACCCAATTTACCTCATGCCTTTGATATATCTTGGGAATTTGCGTCCCGAAATCCTTTGTAATTTATTCCCACTATCATTGGCGAATGTTCTGTCGTTGTGGCATTCCCTAGGGTTTTCGGTATGCAGCCTTATCTCTTGCATAACTTAAATTTTCCACCAAAATACGTAGCCATATCTTTCTCCACACTCGGTTATTGATAAAATCCTTTCAGATATTCATATCATCAATAGTCTAATCCGATCCCGGATGTATGGAATATTTCGATCTATGCGCTTCGTCCATGATTAATTCCCGAAGGTCATGGAGGGTCGGGATCCAAACCCGATTTTTGAAATATAGAATTTCGTCCACGCGCTGTTCGAACTTTTCTCATTGCCGTAAAGTCCCTCATTTTCCAATTGTTCCTCTTTCAACGCCTCACGTTGAGCGACTCGAATCAGGCCCGAAAGGTTCGACTGGGCTATCATCCCCCATGCTCGCACTCACAATGGCTTAACCCGATCCTTCCTACTCAAGGCATCGGCTACGACGTTAGCCTTGCTGGGGTGATAACGGATGTCACAGTCATAATCGCTTAACAACTCGACCCATCTTCGTTGCCTCATATTCAGTTCCTTCTGATCAAATATGTGCTGCAAACTTACATGATCGGTGAAGATGGTGCACTTCGTACCGTAGAGATAATGTCTCCAGATCTCAAGTGCGAAGATAACTGCTCCCAGTTCTAAGTCATGAGTAGTGTAATTTTTCTCGTGTATTTTTAACTGGCGGGAAGCATAGTCTATAACCTTATTATTCAGCATTAACACGCATCCTAACCCTCTATGCGATGCGTCACAATACGCGACAAAACCATCGTCTCCATCGGGGAGACTTAAAATCGGCGCTTGGCACAATTTTAATGGTTTCTATCTTATTTGGATCTATGTGAAATCTTTGTTGCTTTACAACATGACCAACGGATTATGCCTTCTTTATTCAAAATCACATTTTGAAAACTTCGCGTATAGCTCTTCTTGTTTTTACACTTCCACAATTTTCCTTAATCGTCGTTCGTGCTCTTCTTTATGTTGCGAATATATTAAAATATCATCAATGAATGCTATGACAAATTTGTCAAAGTAAGGTTTACAGACTCGATTCATGAGTTCTATGAATACTGCCTGCGCATTTGTTAACCCGAACGACATGAATAAGAATTCATAATGGCCGTAGCGAGTCCGCAACGCTGTTGCTGCAACGTCCTCCTCTTGGATTTTTCATTTGGTGATAACTATATGTAAGATAAATTTTCTAAAGATAAATCGCCCTTTGCAGTTGGTTAAACAGATCATTTACTTCGAAGAAGTGAATACCTATTCTTGATCGTCACTTTATTCAATTCTCCCTAATCAACACATATCCTAACACTTCCGTCCTTCATTTCCCAATTAAAACTGGTGCATCTCATGGTGACTAACTAGGTCATATAAAATCTTATCCAACAATTCTTGTAACTGATTGGATAATTCTTGCATCTCGGACGGTGCAAGTCGGTAGGGTGCTTTAGCAACAGGGCCAGCTTGAGACATTAAATCGATTCTGCATTCGACCTGTCGGTTTGGCGGTAATCCAGGAAGTTCTTCTGGGAAAACTTGTGGAAATTCGCGTACCACCGGGGTATCTTCTATATGTTTTCTTTTAAATCGTATACTTTTCTCTGTATCTAATCGCTTCATCGTCCGAAATAGAGCTTCCAATCATCTTCTTCTCATATTTGATTTCAGCTTCATGTTGGGTTAGCCAATCCATGTTAACTATTACGTTAAAACTCCTTAACTTTACTGGTCGTAGGTCAATAAGGAAAGGTTAATCGTTCAGAATAATAGGACAATTCTGAACCATTTAGCTAACCATTAGGGATTTACCCTTAGCGACTCTACAGTATCGGGGTCTATAGTTTCACTAATCGGTATCTTTCCAAATGATAGGAGGTTAACAAAAACTAGCTTCTATCGGCAACCGCAAAAATATCACTGAAGCCTATTGATTTAAAACTACAACATACTTAATACCACCTTTGAATCATGACGTACTTTATTCGAATTCTCGGCTCCTTGCTTGATCAAAGGTTGATGCTTGTCCTGAGGTTCGTCTTCCAATGACACCTTGGTTCAACTTTTGGCAATTTCTCTTGAAACGTTCTGTACTGCCACATTCATAGCAAGTACAACTGTTTGGCATAATTTAGTCTCTTTGAATGGATTGTTATTGAAGTTGTTGGTTTCGGAGTGGTTGTACGCGAATGGGTTGGGGTTGCCGGTTCACACGGCTTCAATTGGTTCTACAATTGGGGCATTACGTCCATCTTTACCACACCTGTGGTCTACTATTACTCGACATTCTTCTTCTTACTTATTCAAAGTCTATTTTGCACCATGCCTTTATCACTTCTCTTCTTTAACACTCGACGTCTCACCCAACGTCCTTCCAGTCCACTTCCCATAGAGTAAAATATATCAATGCTGGCTTGCGACACAACCCTTTCAAAGGTTGTATATTTTACAGGATTGACTATACTCTTTATCGATGGAGTTAGTCCCCAATATTGCGCTCACTTCGATTAGTTTCAGGAGTAATTAGCCATGTTACCAAACATGACAATTTCTACAAACGATTAGCGTTTTCTAAGTGATCTGCATACAACATTTTTATCTTCCATAGTTCAGTTTCCAATCTCTGAACTTAATTACTCGAATAAAAGTGCTCTAGCACAAGAATTTTAAATTCCGACCACATCATCTGAGCAAAAATTTTCTATCTATTATTTTGTACCATCGTGTTCCATCACGATACAACATAATCTACCAACATATCTGTAGCATACTTCACTACACAATGTTCTAGACTCTTACCAATATCCTTAACCATTTCGATCTTTTCTATCCACTCGCTAATCTATTCCTCCCTTTACCATCAGCAAACTATTAATAATCCCCTTAACACAACCGATAAACATATCCTTCATACCGGATCTAATTCATTACGACTACTATTCATGTTTAGTATACAACTAATACTTGTAGTCATAATAGCATTCGGTGGGACATTATCACTCTTAGTAATACCACTAAGAATTGAAATACACATGATCAGGAAAATCAGGGTCAGGGAAACCCGGAGGTTGTTCAAAATACACCACCTCATCGACTTTACCATTAAGAAAGGCACTTTTCACATCTAACTGGAACACTTTCATCCCTTTGTGTGCAGCAAATGCCAAAAATAGTCGAATTGCCTCCAATCTTGCCACAGGAGCAAACACTTCGTTGTAGTCGATTCCTTCTTGCTGATTAAACCCTTTTACTACCAGTCTTGCCTTGTTCCGTATGATTATCCCTTTCTCATCTCTCTTACATTTAAAAACCCACTTTGTGCCGATAGCATTTACGTTCTGTGGTTTTTCAACTAATTTCCATACTTCCATCTTCTGAAACTGTGCTAATTCTTCTTGCATGGCTTCGACCCACGAGCTATCCTTTAGAGACATTTGATAATTCTTCGGTTCAATCTGGCTGATGAAGCAGGTGTACAAGCAATCATTTATGATACCCGTGTCTTTAATGCTCGCGTAAACACATATGTGTTCATCCAAACTTCTTGTTTGAACACCGTCAGACAGATTACCTATCACGTTCTCCAAAGGGTGATTTTTGTGAACTCCAGTAGTCTGAACCGGACCGAATTCCAGATTGTTTTCTAAATTCGAAGAGAGTTCATCAATGGGTGATTGATGTTGAGAGTGAAATGGATTGTAGAATTCTTCTTCAGTAGAGGCAGCATGAGTATCAACGGCACTTGACGAGGAAGGTTGACTTTCATCGTATCGCGGACGTTGCACAATATTTTCCTCCTCGTCATACAGAATCTGTGAACCAATTTTCTCATCAACTTCTGCAAAATCCAAGTAAGGCATATTAAAAGGTTTGAACAGTTTATCATAGTCGAAAGCTTCAGCGGGTCCCATGCTAGGCCTTGGTGATTTGTAACTCGTAATGTCAGTGTTACATACCACATCAACCTTGTTGTTCGATAAATTAAAGACTCTTCTGTTGGGAGTCCCAACGACATATCCGACTAAAATACCTTCGTCGGCTTTCTCACCAAATTTTGAGTTTGTCTTTAGTATCGAACATGGGGACCCGAAAGGTTCGAGACCATTCAAGTTTGGCTTTCTACCATGCATAAGTTCATAGCAAGTTTTATTTAATCTTTTAACAGTTAAAACACGATTAAGGATATAACAGGCTGTGGCAACAGCTTCAGCCCAAAACACCACGAGAAGTTTAGCATCTGCCAGCATGGTTCTGGCTCATTCGATTAGCGTTCTATTCTTCCTCTCAGCTACCCATTTTGTTGCGGAGTATACGGGGCGCTGTACTGATGTTCTATCCCTTTCTGTAAGCAGAACATCTCCATCTGGTAGTTCTTGAATTCTGTACCATTATCACTCCTGATGTACTTAACATTTCTCCCAACAATATTTTCAACCTTGGTAATCAAGTTAATTACCAACTGAACTGTCTCACCTTTTGCCTTCAGAAAGTATACCTAAGAGTATCGAGAGTAATCATCGGTTACAACCAAGCAGTATGACGTTCCACCTAGACTCTTTACATTCACGGGACCAAAGAGATCCATGTGAAGTAGGTCTAGGGTACTGACAATTGAGTTAACCTTTTTGGAGTGATGAGGTTTTTGTGATGCTTTCCATTCTTGCACGAAAAGCATTGATCTTCAAAGTTAAAATTCTTCAAGGGAACACCAAGTACCAGCCCATTCTTGACAATGTAATTCATTTTGCGAAGATGTATATGTCCCATTCTTCGATGCCATAACTCTGACTCGGACTCAGTTGCCTTTGACAGAAGACATGACTCTTCTGTTGTCATCTCAGTTGACCTCATATCCATTACATACGTGTTCTTTTCTCTTGGAGCTTTCATTACCACCCAGGCCTTTGGTATCTTGAAACTAGGATAAAGAACGATTGCCTCATTTTTAGTAAAATGCACCGTGCATTCTTTGTCACAAATCTGAAACACACTCAACAAGTTATGCTTCAACTCTTCTACAAAATTCACCTTCTCTAACTTCATTCTTCCATTAGTCACAGTTCCAATACCACTGATTCTACCTCCACCCTCTCCAGCGAAACTAACCCTTCCTCCTTGAACGGATTTCCAGTCACGTAACAAATTCTTGTTACCAGTCATGTGCCGGGAACAGCCACTGTCAACAACCCACAGATTGTTTACAGCCCTGTTTGATTGTTCCTGCACAATTAAAGAAATAAGTTAAAATCTGGGGACCCAAGACCTACTGGTCTTGGGTCGATTAAATATGTTGACCGGCATCCAGTACTTTGGTTGTCAAAGTCAGTTTGAGGATGGTTTCTGTAAGTTCTGAAAGGAAACCTGCTAGAGGACTGGCTATGAGGCCATCCAAACCTTAGTGAATTAACTGAATTATAATTGTTGGTTTGGTAGTTAACTGGGGAAAAATGAGACCGATTTCTTTGAAATCTTGGATTAGTCCAATGTCTGAAACTTGGTGTGTTCGCATTCTTACCAGTATCATAATTAATATTCGTTTTATTCTCAGTTTTCGGAGGACTCATACCTCTAAATTTTCTCTGTTTTAGAGGACAATCAACAATAAGGTGTCCTACTTGATTGCATCTGAAACAACTTCTGTTTTGAACTTTTGTCTCAACAGTTGTTGCTGATGTCGAGGTTGCATTACTACCCGTTTGTCTAACATATGGTGGGACGAACGGATTTAGGGAAGAATTCTTTTCATCGGGCTTATATTCCTCCCCACGTTTTAGTAACACAACTTCTTCTTTTATCTTACCTAATTCGGATGACTTGTTCGAATTTGATGAGACAGAGCTAGGAACAGAGATCGCAACGTTAGAACTTGACTTACTCGTCTCGCTCTTCTTAATTTCAGTTTCTTTTGTAGAAATTTTGACTGGAACTGTCTAACAAATCTCAACATTCGCAGATTGCTGATTACTAGGATTATAAGTATAGTTATTGTTATACGGTGGTGGAACTTTAGAAAATCCAATTCCCCCTTTGTTAACTGGGGAACGTTGAACACTTATGATGTGATCTAGCATTGCTGAAGAATTTCTAAATTGTTCAATTTTTCTGTTTAGTTCCACAACTTTTACCTGGTAATCAGCTATCTGTTTATCTTTTTCAGCAATTAGTTTGGTTTTTTCTTCTAACACCTCATAACTAAGATCAATTACTTGTATTTTTTCAGCTAGACTGGCTTTAAGACTTCTGATATCCTTTTCACTAGCTTTTATTTTTACCGAGTAACTGTTTTCTCTAGTTTTAGTATAGTGATGATCTTCTTTTAACGTTTTAAATTGTGTGTCCAAACTAACAAACTGATCAGTTATTGTTTTCAATTGTTCAGACAGATTTTCACATTGTACACAATGAAGTTTAGAACTTACCTCAGAGAGCTGATCGTTCACTTCTGCCATATATGCTTGATTTTCTCCCGTCTCCCTCTCACTTCCTCCAGTTTCGATGTTTACCAAATTAGCCTTTCGAACACTTCCTCAACTTGTATATTCCAGTTGTATCCACCATTCTGTCTAGATACCATAGCCCTATTCTCACTACCTCCCCCCATTCTGTTGTGCAGGCCTGTTCTGACTTCTGACTTCGTTCGACTCTCTCATTTATACATTCCTTAGCAAAGTCACAATTTTGTTGACAGTTGTAACATCGAACCTTTGATTTATCAAACCCTGGTCTTTCTCCAACGAACTTTCTACCCGTTTTCTTCATGAATCTCTTTACCCTTCTTACTATCATAGCCATCTGCCACTGCAGGTCCATCTCTTCCAAATCATCAGCATCGATCTGATCATAGTCTTCATCCAAAGTTGCAGGGTCGACTATTTTACCTTTGATGTAGTTCTCATAAGATGCAATGAAGGATGCGTATAGAGCAAACTGATGTTCAGCTGATTTAACACTCAAAGGCATCTGTGAGTAGTTGTAGCTTGGAACATTTGACGAGAAATTTCCAGTTGTGGCTTGAGGTTTTGAAGGATTACTACCTCCAGCTACGAAACATACGTCGCCATCCATATTGAGAATTACATGACTATCACGAGTTGAGTTTGAGTTTGATTCTGCCTTTGAGTAGTAGGCAGAGGATTCTGATTTTGAACTTGAGCTTGGAGTTACTTTCGCACCATACATTCCCGGATCCTGAACCTGATCAGTTGGTGTCTCCTTCCGAACCATGTTAAGCTCAAAATTTCGTAATTTATTGACCGCTGTTTCCAAATCAATCTTGGCAAAGTCTTTATCCTCTCTCATCAGAACCGTGTACATTTCCCATTTCGGTGGAAGAGCATCAAGAAGTTTCTCTACTATCTCTTCTTCATTGTATTCAATGGAGTAATTACTAAGTTCGGTCATCAAGTGATAATATCTTGTGATGATATCGTCAAGTGATTCATTTTTCAAATACTTGAATACAGAGAATTGGGTTTTTAGCAGCTTTTTCTTGGAAGCACGTATCCCCACATTACCTTCATATCTATTTTCTAGTGCTTCCCATAGCTCTCTAGCAGTTTTGTACTTCTTGAAGGTATGAAGAATCTCTTGTGGAAGAGCCATTGTTATTGCTGCATGAGCTTTACTCTCTGCCTCATACATTTTCTTTTCCTCCTCTTCCATCTTACTGTACTTCTTAATTTGTTCACGACCTTCAAACAAGGATGTTGGTGGAATGTATCCGTCTTGAATGCAAACCCACATTTTAGCATCTTGATACTTCACATACTGTTCAAACCGATCTTTCCATGCAACGAAATCAGTACCCTTAAGCATTTTTGGAGCTTTAGTTGCTGAACCGGCTTCAACCTCCATTTTTACCAGTTCTGTAATGTTTATTGAAGTCATAGTTGAAAGAAACACGGCTCGAAATACAAAGAAAGTATATATATATATATATATATATATATATATATATATTTTTGTAAACAGTTCTCAGATAGCGAAGTTATGATAACTTCGCTTGTGGCTAACTTCGCTTGTATTCAACTTCGCTTGGACATTAACTTCGCTGCTTCCTAACTTCGCTTGTACTTTAACTTCGCTGCTTCCTAACTTCGCTTGTTCTCAACTTCGCCTTCACTATAACTTCGCTTAAACCTTATAAGTTCACTTAAACCCTACGTAAGGTGACGACAACTTCTCCTGATGAACACGAGTTTTTGCAGGTTTTAATTGGAGGTATTGCGAGGTATGCGAAGGTGTTTTGGGGTTTATTTGATGGTGGGAGATGGGTAAGACACAAAAACTAGGTATTTCAAAGAGCAAACTCGTTCCGTGAATAGTCGAACGGAACGATCTTTACACCCGTGTGATAATCCCGAACCACACAATCAAGAGCAAACGCTCTGATACCAAATGTAGGTTTCCAGCAGGATCTACACAAGAGTATCTCGTAACACGAGGGTGCGGAATCCCCACGTGATACGATACGAGCGTAAGATAGATAATACGTTGAATCGATAAACAAAGACATGTCACAATACTAATAAACACGTTTGTATTGCAAAACTTCAACACGTGATCTCGATAATCACCAATACACGTTCGTAAAAACTTACTTGAGATAAGCCGAAGTGAGGTTTATATAACCTCGACAACTTCGCCTAACATACTAGGCGAAGTTGTCATAACTTCGCTTATCTCCAAGTTCGCCTACATCCCAGGCGA
Organism: Bidens hawaiensis; assembly: GCF_021521415.1. Classification (NCBI taxonomy): domain Eukaryota; kingdom Viridiplantae; phylum Streptophyta; class Magnoliopsida; order Asterales; family Asteraceae; genus Bidens; species Bidens hawaiensis. The sequence goes on along the minus strand of NW_027495623.1, from coordinate 58,848 downwards.
ACTTATGCTAAACAATTTTCGAAACCAAAACAAACAATCTAACACGATTACAGACACATACAAAATACAAGATACTAAACTACTGACACTATGCACCAACAGCAATGTGGATATGAAACTGATAACTCAGATAACATTGAAGTTACCCATGAAGATCCTAAACCCATAACACTCACATCCAATGCTGCTACTGAAAATGAATCTAATGATTTGCAAGTTGAGGTAGCTTGCACTTCATCATCTAACTAATCACTGTCTTTTTAATGTGCAGGAATGTTCCACTCCACTGAATGAAGTGTGGTATATGGATAGTGGATGTTCTAGGCACAGGACTTGTGACAAGAGGTCACTTGTTAACTATGAAGAGAAGTTTGAGGGTCCAGTGGCATTTGGCAGTGATGAGAATGGAGGAAAGATAGTTGGAAAAGGGATTTTGACCAATGGAAAAGTCACATTTGACAATGTATTTTATGTTGAAGGTCTACAGTATAACCTCTTGAGCATATCACAAATGTGTGATAAGGGTTATAAAGTCGGTTTTGATGACTCACATTGTTTCATATTAAGACCTGAATATGTTATCCCACCTGACATGATCATGATGATGGCCCCAAGGAATGTTAATTTGTATGAACTTAACATGAAGGATGCTGTTTCAAGGGGTGGCACATGTTTTGTCTCTAAAGCCAAAGAAAATGAGTCAAAATTGTGGCATAGAAAGTTGTTTCATGTCAATCTCAAGAATATGAACAAACTAGTCAAGGGTGAACATGTCATTGGCTTACCTACTAGAGAGTTAAAATTGGATGAAAAGTGTGTCTCATGTCAAAAGGGAAAGCAGCACAAGTCTTCGCACTAGACTAAACTCATCAATTCAATTGATCAAGTGCTTGAGATGCTTCACACGGATCTTTTTAGTCCTGTGAGTGTACCAAGCATTGGTAAGAAAAGATATTGTCTTGTGATCATTGATGACTTCTCAAGATATACATGGGTTTATTTCCTTAGTACAAAGGATGAGGCTGCTGAGTTAATTATGAACTATGTAAACAGGGTTGAGAATCAACTGGATAAAAGGGTTAAAGTGATGAGAAGTGATAATAGTACCGAGTTCAAAATTGGAGTTATTGAAGAATTTCGCAACAACAAAGGAATACTTCAACAATTCTTAGCTCCTAGAACAACTAAACAGAATGGTGTTGCTGAGAGAAGAAACAGAGCCCTCATTGAAGCAGCAAGAACCATTCTAGCTTATGCAAATTCGCCAGTCACTTTTTGGGCATAAGCCATTAACACAGCCTGCTATCTTCAGAGAAGGGTGCTAATCAACAAAAGTCACAACAAGAATCCTTATGAAATCTTCTTTAATAGAATGCCCTACATCAAGTTTTTCAAGCCTTTTGGATGCAAATGTTCTCTTTTGAACACTAAGGATTACTTGAACCAGTTTCAAGCAAAATCCTTAGACTGTTTCTTTGTTGGATATTCTACATACTCAAATGCCTACAGAGTATATGTGAAAGATCATCTGAGTGTAATTGAATCATCTGATGTGGTATTTAATGAAAATCAATTTAATACAGTTGATGGCGTAGCATGGCTGTTTGACCTTGAGAAATTGATCAAGTCTTTCAAGATTTATCCTGAAGACTTCGATGAATCATTCTACAAAACCAGTGTAATTGAAGAGTCAAATCAGAAAGCATTGGATTTAGAAAATTTGTGGAAAAAGGTTGCAAACAAAGAAAGTGAATACAGATTCATAAAAAACTCCTCAAGGGTAAATGTTGATCAAGTTCAAAATGTTAATCAAGAGAATAATCAAAGTCCAGAACAAGGTCAAGCAAATGAAAACCAAGATAATCAAGCAATGCAGGATGATCAAGATCAAAATGAGGAAGATCCAAGAAACCAAACTGGTGTTGAAGAAACTGCCACAGCTTCAAGAGTTCAAGACTTATTTAACAATATAGATTTGGGAAATCATGGTGCATCTATTTCAGGACAAAACATAGAGGAAGCACCTGAAGTTGAGTATACAACCACTGAATTGGTCATTGAAGAACCAGATCTCAATGAATCAAATCTTGACACTACTGTGTCTACTAATATAATAGTTCAAACCCCTTTTGTTGAAAAGAATCATCCTTCAGAAAACATCATTGGAAATATACATGAAAGAGTTACAAGAAGCCATTCTGAATCTGCAAACATTTGTCTGTACTCCTGCTTCCTATCCCAGATAGAACCCAAGAACATAGTTCAAGCATTAAGAGTCAACAGTTGGGTAGAATCAATGCAAGAGTAGTTGGCCAAATTCAGAGATCTATAAGTGTGGGAACTAGTAGACAGGCCAAGAAACAGATATGCAATTCGAACCAAATGGGTTTTCAGGAATAAAAGGGATGAAAGGGGGATTGTGATTATGAACAAAGCCAGACTTGTGGCTTTGGGATGCCTACAAGAAGAAGGGATTAACTTTGAGGAAGTCTTTGCACCTGTTGCAAGACTTGAAGTAATAAGGATTTTCTTAGCTTATGCTGCCTCAAAGAACATAAGGGTATTCCAACTTGATGTTAAATCTGCCTTCCTAAATGGAAAGATAGAAGAGGAGGTGTATGTTTCTCAACCACCAGGTTTTGAGGATCCTATTTATCCTAACAAGGTGTATAAGCTGAATAAAGCCCTGTATGGACTTCAACAGGCTCCTAGAGCTTGCTATAATGAACTATCTAATCACCTACTTGAAAATGGTTTCCAAAGGGGAGCTATTGACAACAACCTCTTTTACAAAAAAAAGGAAGAGATTTGTTGTTGTTACAAGTCTATGTGGATGACATCATATTTGGGTCAACCAATGAACATATGTGTATGGAGTTTGAAGAGGTAATGAAATCCAAGTGTAGTATGAGCTCAATGGGATAAATGAACTTCTTCCTTGGATTACAAGTTCAGCAGAAGGCTGATGGGATTTTTATCTACCAGTCTAAGTATGTACAGGACATACTTGACAAATTCAAGTGTAATGAACTCAAGACAGCTTCAACTCCAATGGATTCAAAAGAAAAGATGATAGCTCATGAAAAGGGGGAGCCAGTGGATAAGCATGAATACAGAGCAAAAATTGGTTCACTGATGTATCTGACTGCTTCAAGACCTGACATCATGTATGCTATGTGTGTCTGTGCAAGATTCCAGTCAAGCCCTAAAGTTTCTCACATGAATGCAGTCAAGAGAATCTTTAGATATTTGAAGGGAAGACATGATTTGGGAATTTGGTATCCAAAGAACTAGGCATTTGATTTGATTGCCTACACAGATAGTGACTATGATGGATGGAATATGAGCAGAAAGTCTACATCTAGAGGTTGCTAATTTTTGGGTGATAGATTGGTGTCATGGCAATGAAAGAAGCAGACCACAGTGTCAATCTCAACTGCAGAAGCTGAATACATTGCTGCATCTGCCTGCTGTGCACAAGTCCTCTGGATTCAGAATCAGATGTTGGATTATGGTCTGAATTTCTTAAACACCCCTATTCACATTGATGATACTGCTACATCTTTTATTGTTAAGAATCCTGTGCAACATTCCAAAACTGAGCACATTGAAGTCAGACATCACTTCTTACGGGATTGTAGTGAAAAAGGCTTAATTGAAGTGAAAAGAGTTGATACAAGTGACAATTTAGATGACCTATTCACAAAACCACTTGATGGAACCAGGTTCAACTTTCTTATGAAAGCCCTGGGGATGATCAACTCTAATGAAGTCTGATTCATGATGTGTGCTTGTTGTGCAAACTAACTATCTTTTCTATGTCTTTGTGAATGTTGTGTGAATATGTTTAAATATGATACTTGTTGATGTTAGCTGATATGTGCTTAGTTGACTATCTGTGCAAATTTAGGTGTCCTTGATTCTTATGCTTGTTTATCAGTTAATATATGTGTGATGTCATGGTAAGTGATTATGTAGTGAAATACTTAACTGTGCATGCTTATCTAATATCTTTTTTAAATGTATGATTATATGTGTGTTTTGATCAGATGATGTTGTTAGGATAGGCTAGACTATGCATCTCAGTAATGTCTACTTGTTTTGATAATGCCATTTATGGTTAAGATTTGAATATGTTTGCTTGTCTTTGTATCAAAATGTGTTTTTGAATCAAATTGTTATGCTCAACTGAAACTACTAAGAAAACTTTTGGTTAAAACAATTTTTGAAATCACGGAGCAAGTTGTTTATGGTGTAGAGATATGATAATACTATTCAGTTCAAGCTTTATAGAAGCTTAAAAGGATTTTCAAAGAAAAGTCTCAAAAGAGTTACTTTTGTTTAAAATTATGTCATTTGCTCAAGTCTGGGGAGCATATACTTGTATATGTTTGGTCCTATCATCTACTTGTAGATTTGAAAGGATAGCCATTAGTCCAAAGACTAAAAGCATTTGGGGAAATAGTAATTTATTCTTTCACTTAAAATTATGATATTGACTCAAAGCCAAAAGGACATGTATTTGTTTATGTGTTTGGTGCTGCTGACTACTTTTAGACTGTCAGGATAGCCATTAACCTGGAAGCTGAGAGTACTTGGGGTGATTGAATTTGAATATGGGAAATGATAGTACATTGACTACTTAGCCAATCATATGGATTTAATAGGCTAAAAAGGCACTTAGTACAATCATTAACATGTATGGTTGCTTTCTCATGATGTGTAAAATCCAAGGTGATATAAACATAAAGAAACTGCTAAACTATAGGTGGAGTTACATTGTTGTCTACGCATTTTCCAAGATATATCTTTCCGAATGATAGGCAGAAAAGTGATTATTCAGTCATACATGAGCTCATTGGTATTTGGTCACCAAAATGAAACATCTCTTATCGATAACAAAGAACATATATGAGAAATACTAGAAATTCAAGAAAAATGTCTAAAATAATAATAAATCAACCAAAAGTTGATAAATATTTTAAGTTTTAAAATTTTATCAAACAAGAGGGTTCAAACTAGAACTACATAGATGGGGGCATACAAGTATGTCCTGTCATGTCTCGAATGAAAGGCGTAAGTCCGGGTGACATGTAAGTCCAATGTTCAACCTTTATATTTTTGAAAACAAAAATATAAAAATATTTGAATAAGTTCTGTCATAGAACTAAATTTGACCAAATATCAGGGGGTTGAAGTCAAATTGGGGTGATCTGGAGAAAGCCAAATAAGCCTTGATAATAGATATGGAGCATCAAAAAACAATATGTGTTATCCGTTGAGTTTTATCCATCCTAAGTGAACACAAATCATATCACCAAGGAAATGAAAGTCATGCTAAGTTTAAACCTACTATTAACCTGTCTATGCTGTCATAACAATGCTGAGAATGAAGTATTGAGAAAGCTACTTAGTTAATATGATCCTATACTTGAGATCTTTTTAGAAAAAGAAAGAAACTGTTTTGAATGGAAACATAACTGAAATTTGATATCTAAATGCACCATTTGCTCTTAAACAATGATCTTTAATGAAAAATATGTTTGGAAATTGGTTTAAGACAAAAAGAGTTGCATTTTACCTCAAAAAGGTTGAATATGTATTTTCGAGTAAGGTTTGATGATTTATAACCTTTTCGGGTACACTTAGACATTTTGGTCTAAGTTTATGATTTTCGAGCATGCTTTAAAGTTTTCATCATTTTTGGGTAGAGTCTACTACCTTATCTGAAATTTCAATCTTCTGAGCAGGCTTGTTGTCTGAATATGTTTAAATGCGTTTACTAGCAAGCTTTAACAAGTTTAAGTTTTTCTAGCACACTTAATTGTTTTGTGAGATATTTGACTTGTTTCTAGCAAGCTTTGCATCTTAAATTCTGAGTATGATGATTCTAGCATGCTTTTATTTAGTTTGTATTGCCTAGCAGACTTTACCAATTTGTTTAGAAATACAACTGTTTACTAGCAAGCTATTTGATAAGTTACTAGTTACTAGCAAGCTATTTGATATGTTACTAGTTACTAGCAAGCTTTGATATAATTCTTACTTTCTAGCATACTGGTTGTTTTGCTTAGGAATCTGACTGTTTCAAGCATGCTATGTATATGTTGAATACTAGCAAACTTTTTCTTAAAGTTTCTAGCAAGCTTTGTTAATTTTGATAAATTCTAGCAAGCTCTTAAGTCTCCAATGATTTTCGAGTAACCTTTGATGGTTTAAATCAGTTTTGCATGCTTTCTGTATGTTTGAAACTACAAGTGTTTTTCGGGTAAACATTGTTTCTCGAGTACACTTTATGTTTCGAGCACACTTAATGATGTTCACTTAATATCTCAAGTGTTTTCCCAGCATACTCGGTAATTTCAGATTGGTAAGCATACTTTGTTATTCTAGCAAGCTTTGTGACTTCAACTGTGTTGTGCTTTCGGGCAAACCTAGTTTCCCTAGCTGACTTTATGTTTCGAGCACACTTCGAAATCCTCAAGTGCTCTCTTAACATGGTACTTTTTCTACGAGTATACTTTGTGACTAGAACTCATTTCTAGCACACTTTGCTTGTTGAACAACTGTCTCGGGCACACTATGTATGATAGCGTACCTGACTGAATATTTGCCAACTGTTTATATATTTTCGGGTAAGGTTTGAATGGTTTAGGTATTCGAGAAAGGTAGACTATTAGAAATATGCCTAAGTTACATTTTGGGATTTTTAACTGATTCCTAACAAGATTGCCTATGTGATGATGTATACTTGATAATTTGTCTTGTGATTTAGTTCTCAAGCAATCATGTATTTCGGGTAGGCTTCCCTCATTTTATTTACTTAGAATATTTTTAATTCACAAATATCTTACTCTGAAACGAGCAAACTTTGAGAAAGTGGAATATTCCTAGCACACTTTGCAAAAACTGACATTTTCGAGCAAGGTTTGCTAAATGAACTTAAATGAGTAAGGTTTTTAAATATGAATATTTTTAATGGATAATAGTACTTTTCGACAGCTATTAACTCACTACACGACAAAATGCATTTACAACCCACTTTCAAAATGGTATAAGAGTGTGGGAGTTAGATATATTTTTCACACTTCACACTTCTCTCTCTCCTTCCATTTTCCCTCTCATTTCAGAAAATTCTGACTTATCGGATTCATCAATTATCCTAACCCTAATTTGTCAGCCCTCTAAATCCGACTCGGTAAGCATCAATTAAGTGTTTTCCGACCACAATTATGTGACAATGGGCTTTGATTATGCATTTTTACTAATTATCTGTTTCGTGTGTAGGTTATAAACTTGTCGAAGATCAGGTTCTTAATGAAATTCCCCTTAATCTTCTTCAAACTTATACCTTGAAATTACTTAAAGTTGTGAACTTTAGAAATAATTTCTGCTTTGAATATGTTTTTATTTGAATAGATATGGCGAATAACCTACCGAGATATGTCTTTGAGCACAAGCACAACATGTGTGCCTTGTTGCAAGTTACTCCAGATAATGAAGAAGTAGCTGTGATAATAAGATGGCTTCAACGGTAAAATATAAACTTCGCCTTGACAGAGTGCCCGGTAATATACAAAAACCAGTCACTTGATTTTTGGCGATCAGCAAGACTCTTTGACGATATCAACGGTAGGCGGATTGAGGCTACCATAGCAAATCAAGAGATTCGAATAACTGAAGGGCTTACCAGAAGATGTTTGCAGTTGAATGATGATAATCCAGATTCGATTCACTTAACAACTGATCAACTATTCAAGATATTCGTGCAGATGATGGGTTATAAGGAGACGGTACATGACGGACAATTCCAAAAGGGAATGTTCCCCAATATATATAGATTCTTAATACACCACATCATTCAGGATTTTTCCCCTCGAAAAGGCTCATTGACTCTTATGAGTCAGGATCTGACCAACGCCACAGTTGTTGTGCTATTTATACTTCCATTCAATTTTTCCAGATTAATCTTCGAAGGACTAGTGAGCAACTTGAAAAGGGCAAACAAAGATAAATTTTTATCCTATCCCAGGTTCTTATAAATCATCTTCAATCAAGAGTTAGAAGGATTGCCTATTACTGGAATCACTCATGTGTTACAAGATCCAGATACATACAAAAGGATTGCAAATCTGAGTAGCACAAGCAGATTCAATCCTTAGGAAGTGTTAGAAGATTTACCATGGTTGATGGTTGATGACATTGAAATTCCTTATTTACATGAAATACTGTCTGAAGAGAATGAAGAGGAAGAGAGTGAGGATGATGGTAATGATGAAGGTAATGACAGTGATGATGGTGATGATGATGGTAATGAAGGAGGAGCTCAAGGTAACTTTGATGATATATTACAAGCACATGGGGAGAACCAACCCATACCAACACCACCAACCACACCCTTATACTCACCACCACAAACCCCACCATTACCACCCTTAACAAATGACCAAAAAACTCAATCCCCACCCATTCAAACGGCACCCACCCTAACCCAAAGCCCACCCAAAAACTTACAACAATCCCAACCTCAAACTACAACCCAACCCTTAACCGAAACCTTAAACCAACCTACCCATAACCATGAACCACTCATTCCAGAAACACTACCTTCACACTTACATACATTCCCATCCACACCACTTACATCCCAACACATTCCCAACCCTTAGACCAAACAATATACCCAACATTTACCATTACCCATTCCAAAACACTATTAATACCAAACATCAACCTCTTACCCTCAACAAGTGAAATCATCATTGAATATGCAAACCCAATCATTACCCTAATCACTCAACAAGCCCAAACTGAACCTGAACCCTTTTCTACCCCACCACCAATAACCCCTCCCTCTGGTACTTTTCTGTTTGATAGAAATTTGGATCTTTTATTAGAGAATGCCACTTTGAGGAAGAGAAATGAGGAGGTGTTGAAAGAAAATGTGGAATTACTAGCTCAGTTGGCCCAGGCACTTCTAAAGATTCAAACCCTGGAGCAGGAGGTTGAGAAGACCTCAGCGGCCCCAAAATAGGGGGAGAATATTACACATGTGGCAACTGGAGCAGATAAAGAGGTGAATAAAGAAAGTGTGGATACAGGTGTTAAAACCATTGATGTTGATGGTTTGAAAAACATATTGAGTGTCTATGGAGATAGTGATGATGAGGAAGACAGTGGTGGAATGATGATATTTGATGAAGATTATGAGGGTCATAGATCTGATGTTGAGGGTGAACAAAATTATGATGTGAACAGTGAGATATTAAATACTGTGAGTAGAGATGATGAGGAGTTAGTAAGGAAGGAGAAAGAGATGAAGAATGTTATTGATAATATGAATACTGAAATGGTAGCTACAACAAATATTGCTACTGATGTCATTACAGATGTACAAACTGATGTAGTACATACTGCAACTGATGTGCAGACTGATGTTGTGAGAGATGAAGATGCTGCTACTGAAGAGCTAGTACTCACAAAACCTGAAACATATCAAATAAGCTCCAAGAGGGTAGAGCATGATGATGAAATGTATGAGTTGGAGAAAGACATTGATGAGTTTCCCTCAGAAACTGAGAGTGGTAAGAAAAGAAGACTTGATAAAGGGAAAACTATAGTTGATGAGGAAAAGGGGGAGGAATAGCCTGTTAAGGCAAATACTGATGAAGAAGAGGATGAAAACACTGTTGCTGCCAAGAGACTTGAGCAGGTCCTAAAAGAAACAAGGGAGAGGGAGCACATTGGCCAAACCCTATCAGCTGAAGAGTTGGCAGAGCAGGAGAATCTACTTGATCAAGCCAATATTGCAAAAGTATTTAATGAATAAGAGGTTGATGATCAAGTAGTGATTAAGACTTTGATCAACTTGAAAAAGGCTAAAGAAGCTGAAAGTTCTCTGGCTGTTGTGGTGAGCAAGTTCAGTCAATCCAAAGAGCAACCTGAACAAGAAACTCAAAAGGAACCTGAAAAGGAACCACAGAGGCAAACCGGTGAAACTATTAATGAAATGAAATAAAGGCTCTCAAAATTACATGAACAATTCTCAAAAAAAGTTAACAGGTTTGCTAAGATATATATGAGAAGGAAGAGGGCATTTGAACAATCTGAGCAAGAGAAGACTGCCAAAAGGGGCAAGTGGGATGAAAAGAACCAATAATTTGTTGAGACCCCTGATGATCAAGAAAGCTCATTAAGGCCAGTTCCTCTCCAAACATTGAGGCCATAAGAAGTTACTGAAGGTGTTCCTAATGTTCCAGTCAGAGATGTATCAAAAACTGATAATGAGAAAATTGATGTAGTTAACGAATCAACTGAGAAAGAAGATTCAACTGAAGATAATAATGATGATAACCAAGGTGGTACTGCAGAAAGAGTTGATTTCTTGTCCCCTAAAGTAGAAATGACTGATGATCAAAGGGAAAGCATACAATAGAGCTTCAATGAGGCTGAAAGGAAAAATCCTTTGGTGATAAAACTGATGATTCATGGTTTTAAGTTTGAAGATCTTGCCTCTCTAAATGATGATGAGCTGTTGTAGGTTCCCAGCTGGATCTACACGAGATATCGCGTTCTACGTAGGTGCGGAATCCCTACGTAAGACGTTACGAGCGTAGAAGACGATATGATTAAACACGTTACAATAAACACAAACACATTATATTGCAACCGTAAACACGTGATACAAAGATCACCAAATACAGACTCTCTCTCTAACTTGTTCTCTGAATAATAAACTGAATTCGTTGGAAAATTTTTTAATAATCCGTAACCTAAACAGCTTATATAGACACGACAACTTCGCCTGGCATGTTCAGGCGAAGTTGTCCCTAACTTCACTTGTCTAACAAGTTCGCCCATATTAGCGAACTTGTTAGCAACTTCGCTTACATACAAAACATAAATCTAACTAACACGATTACAGACACTTGACACTGAACTACTGACATCTTGCACCAACAGACTCCCCCTTGGCAGTAGCTTCAACTCTTTATCTTCAAACACGTGTCTTGTAATCTTCAACGACCTTGCATCTTCATCTTCAAGCATGAACTCCTTCGCGTACACAAACTGATACAATTCTTTGATATTTCTTCGCTTCGTCTTTCCAAGCAGGAATATAAAAGATTTTCTTCTCATTCAGCACCTGCAGATCAGCTTGCGACAAGTTCACTAGATGCATCGGATCATAAACTCTTAGCAGCTCTTGTTCATCTTCGTCTTCCATCACTGCTTCAGCTGTTTCACAATCAACATACCACCACTTTAGATCTTTGAGCACATCCTTGGGCATCTGTTTCATCGGCACTTCTTTAAGGCACCGGATCGGCTTATACTTCATAATCATCCAAGGTTTACCATCTGCTCTCAATCCACGATCTTTGTCTTCGATAAGTTTTCCCTTTTGTGGTTTCAACAGCTCAAACTTCTTCTCTTTTATACTTTCCTTCCAAACAATCTTCCCAATAACTCTAGCTATATTATCATCACTTCGGTTTATCAATCCCAATCTGGCTAAGTCTTTCACTTCACATTCTGGCAGTGTATTCAACGATCTTAAAAGTCTTTTGAAGTACTGAACACCATCATACCTCTTAATAACAAAGAGCCTCAACTGCTTATCGTATATCCAGCAAATAATCCCTTTTCTCGATTCAGCATAGCCTCTAATGTTGTAAGTCTTCTTAAACATAGTAGGGACCGCCGGTTTCTTCGTTTTGACGAACCACTGAGCGTAGCCTTCTTTCCATCTAGGCTGCTCTTCCCATTCCGTCTCATCACTTCCAATCTGTTGACTCATATCTGCCTTATCTACTTCTGGTATCTCATGCTCCACATTCTCCTCTACTATCTCTCCCTCTTCAATCTCATTATCAATAACTATCTCTTCACCAATCTTCTGTATCTCATCACTCGGTAGTACATCATCATCACCAACCAACTCATCATCCATCTCCTCTACGTCCACTACCACCACATCATCATCACCAGCTGCAGTTGTCGACTCCCCCTGAGTTGTGGAAGTTCCAAGAGCTTGATCAGTTCTTTGCAACTCACCACCTGCATCTTTTGACGCATTGGGATCATCGTCTCTATCATTTCGTCTCTTGGTCCTCAACTCATCGCCTTTACAACTCGTCTCCCCCTGAGATGCCAAGAACTCTTTCAGAGCATCTATGATTTTTCCATGTTCTACCAGCAGGGACGACTGCATCTGATTCTCTGCAACTAGGCGTTGAATAGCCTGGGTCTGGATAAGATTTATCCTTGATTGTTCTGCCACGACCCGTTCAAGTGTTGCTATTCGTTCAGAGTCTGATAAGGTTGCATCGAAATCGAACCTCATATGTGATATATCTTGAGTGTACTGAGGATGGATTTCCGATGTCACTGGGACCTCAGAAGTAGAAATAGACGTAACCGCAGGTGGTATTGTCACCGATAACCCTGCAGTGGCCACAACAGTCGACTCAATAAAGCGTGCCCCGACCTCCGTTGGAGTAAGAGTTGGAGGCGGCAACGAGACAATCTCAGGAGCCGATAGTTGGAAAGTAGTGGGTGGGAGGCCAAATGTAGATGAGGTAGCCACCACGGGAACATCCGTAGCGCTTGGCCTTGTAACCTGTAATGTTGAGGGAACCATTGTCATACTGGATAGTGCGGGTGGGGTGAAACGTACCACTCTCGAGCTCTCACCAGCTCCAGAACCTGCACCTATCCGTTCCCTTCTTGATCTGCGTATTAACTGTTGTACCTCTTCCTCACAGTCTGACTCGCTGTCATCATCAGTTCTCTTTCTCTTCCCATGTAGTCTTTCTCGAGTTACCCTAATCCTTCTTGCCTCAGCCACTTCATCATCAGAATCAGAACCAGCCACCGTAGCAGCTGTCCTAGTAACATTCACAGTCGACACCCTCTCAACCGAGACTTGCACATACTCTCCAGGGTCCACCCGTTCCATATCAAAGTAGCCTTGACCTCCAAACTCAGCATCAAGGTCCACGTTCTCCTCCGGTGACACAACAGGTGCAGCAGGTATAACTTGAGGTGCTCCTACCTGTTGTGGTGCCAGGTCCCGAAACTCGTCCCCACGAGCAGGCACATACCCTGGGTTGATTAAGTACCCAAACAGTGGAGTATGGCGAGGACGGAGCTCAGGTTTGCTCCTCGCACTCGAAGATCTACATTGGGCGAAGATCCGTTTATTCACACTTTCAACGTATCTGATCGGACGGCGCTGAGGTAGCGTTGGAGCAACATGATTCAAGATCATTTGTAGGAATCTTGGATACATGATGAATCTCTCACGCGCCATCGCCCTTCTCTGACGATCAATCTCATAGAAGACCATCTGACTAAAGCTGTATCGCTTGTTGTAAGTCAGAGCAGTCATCGCCGACTGCATGGTCACGCCCATGCCATCAGTGCCAGCCTTTCTCCCTGACATGCATACAATCATGACATGCATGAGAAAGAGCCACTGGTCAAGCAAAAACCCTTTCCTTCTCTGCGTATCCCCCAAGGGACCAGAGTATCCCATCCTCAAAAACGCTCCATCACGGAAAGGAGCCACAAACTCTGTCGGGTCATCCCTTGTCTCATTTCCAAACCGTAAAGCCGCCCGGATTTGTTCAGAAGAGAACTGAACAATCTGATTGTTAACTGTTGCGCGCATCACCGGGGGCTCGACTCTATAGTCATATTCCACGGTCTGCTAAAAATCCTCAATGTTGGGCAAGGATATCGGCAGTGTTGTAGTGATCGCGTGGAATATACGCGAGCGTAACAGAAACGTGATGATTTCGCGGAAATCATCAACTCCGCTCGCCTCCGGGTCTAATGTTATATACATGTTGTGACCCGGGAAGAACTGTCTTTGGTTATCACCTCCGTCATCACCGCCTGCACCACCTGCTCCATCTACAACAGCCATATCTGCAACAAACAGGCTAAGTTATATAAACGTCAAAGCAAATCACAAGTTCGCCTGTTACCATGAGCGAAGTTGTGATCTATTCTGTACAGGCGAAGTTAAAGGTGAGGCGAAGTTGGGAAACAACTTCGCTTCAACTTGAACTTCGTCTGTTAACTGTTAAGTAAAAAGGTCCAGGCGAAGTTAATGAGAACTTCGCCTAACCACAACATCGCCTCATAAACTGTTTCAAAAACTATTATCAGGCAAAGTTAAACCTCAGGCGAAGTTACGGATAACTTCGCCTAAACTGTAACTTCGCCGAATATGAAACGGCGACAGTTAAGGCTGTTCAATCGAATCGATTTGGACAATTTTGAAGATTTCGGCCAGTTAACACAACATTTTGAGTCGATTTGGACGATTAATATGTTTACTATCACGTGAAAGTAAGTTTAAAAATCGGGTGTTAAGGTTCGAAAGACGAGGTCGATAATCGAGTCGAAACGACCGATGATTAACCTCAAAAACAATGATTATATGAAACTATAAACCCTACAGACCTTTAATCGACAATGAAATCGAGAAAGAATGAACACAGATTGAATCGAACGATAATACGATAAGTTCGCCGGTTGACAGGAAAGAATAAGTTCGCTGAGGTTTTTGAAATAATGAACAGGTTTGACCTAAAAACTTCTTTATATAGGATCACAGATGTACCGGCGAAGTTATCCAGTTATGGATAACTTCGCCTATTGCAGGCGAAGTTATACACAACTTCGCTGATATTAAAATTTTTCAAAACAACCCCATACTTTGAACAATTTGCAATTAAGTTTTAAAACATCCTTTAAAGAGATAAATGATACGATCAAGACCAAGTAACAAGGTATAAAATCAAACAAATACAAAAGTAACGAAAATTTGAAAAATTAAAGTACACGGGATCAAATTTCAGTCTCGACAGGGACTACCATGTTTTAGAAATGATCCGAACAGGAATCATACTTATTACGTGACTGTCACACAGATCCGTGTTTAGCTGTATTATGACATAAAGAAACAGGTTGTAAGCAGGTAAATGACTAAGAATGGTTTTATTTGTTTCTGTGATACGGGTTAGGTTCAATTAAGCTCAAAACTTAAGTGGGCAACAACTCAGAGATTATGATGCCTCCTATCTATTCTCAAAGCGTATTTGGCTTTCCCCAAGTCACCCCGAGTTGACCTCGACCCGTAGTGTCTGATTAACTAGTAAGTACTCTTCGATCTCTAGTCTCTTCTTCCCGTACTCTTTGTTGCATCTTGATTAACTAGTAAGTACTCTAGAATGTCTCAATAACTCACATTTTTTTTTTCAAACTTCAAAGTAGTAAACAACTGCAAGTCCCGAATCTGGATCACTGCAGTGTCTTGACACGCTATAATCACGGGAATCAGAACACTCATGGGCTCGTGTATGACTGGGTAATCGCTTTTCTGCCTATCATTCGGAAAGATATATATGAAGACATGCACAACTCTTAAGGAGTTTCCACGTAAAATCGAGTAGATTTAGTTTGTATCACTTCTACTTTTACGCACCATAAAAAGCTACCATGACATACAATGACTGTTCTAAAGTCTTTTAGGCCTAATAACTTCACTAGTTAAGAACACAGAATCAGTATATCTATCACTTTCCAAGGTTGGATCAATTTTCTGTTAAACATAGCAAAGGTACTTCTTACGAAGTAGTAGACTTGAAAAATAATTTCATCTCCCGGGAAAAAAAATTTTTAACTTCAATCGCCCCGATCAAATTGAAGTTTTCAGGTAAACGGCTGTCCCGAAGATCCAATGGATCAGCTGGACCGACCACATACAAGTATGTGTCCTTCTAACTAAGTATGATGGACTAATTTTCAGCGAAAGAATGAAAACACATCATAAACCGCCCCGGTCACTTTCAGTCATTTGGTTAATGGCTATCCTCATATTCTACAAGTAGAAATAAGGACCAAACATATCCGAAGACATGTCCTTCAAACTGAGGAAACCGACATAATTCTAAGCGATAGTTACGTTTTTTTTCTTTTTTTTTTTTTTTAAAAAAAACAAAAACATAAAGCATGGTTACTCGGGATTGATCATCCCATTCAGCTCAACAAGGTTTTGAAATCTAGTTTTGTCAAACGCTTTCGTAAACAAGTCAGCGAAATTATCTAGCGTATCAACCTTTTCGAGCTCAATCAGTTTCTTCTCAGGACAATCCCGTATAAAATGATGACGTATGTCAATGTGTTTAGTTTTACTGTGCTTAACGGGATTGTTAGTTACTGAGATAGCAGAAGTGTTATCAATGCAAATAGGAGTAAGAGTAAAATTCAGACCATAATCGCGCAACTGTTGTTGAATCCAAAGAACCTGGGAGCAGCAGTTGGATGCTGCCATGTATTCTGCTTCACAGGTTGAAATTGCGACTGAGGTCTGCTTCTTGCATTGCCAGGACACTAGTCTGCCACCAAGAAACTGACATCCACCAGTTGTAGACTTCCGACTCTGATTGCACCCTCCATAATCAGAATCTGTGTAGGCGACCAAATCCAAGTCTCCTCCTCTTGTGTACCACAACCCCAGCTTAGGTTTGCCTTTGAGATACCTCAATATTCTCTTCGCACCCTTCAAGTGAGATTCCTTTGGGTTTGCCTGAAAGCGAGCACAAAGACAAACAGCAAACATTATATCAGGCCTAGAAGCAGTTAAGTACATTAAAGAACCTATTATAGCCCGATATTGGGTTGGGTCCACGTCTGCATCGTTGTCTGACTCAGCACCCAATTTGTGGTTGACGCAGACTGGAGTATCGTATGGAGTGCTGTCCTCCATCTTGAAACGTTTGAGAACATCATGGACATACTTCGTCTGATGAATGAACATACCATCTTTCTTCTGATCAACCTGCAGTCCTAAAAAGAAAGTTAGTTCACCCATAGCACTCATTTCAAATCTCTTCTTCATGACGGCCTCAAACTCCTGACACATGGCGACCTTTGATGCAGCAAAGATAATGTCGTCCACGTAGACTTGCACCAGTAGAAAGTCGCTCCCTTTTCTCTTGAAGAACAATGTGCTATCAATCTTACCTCTTTCAAACTCATTCTCAAGCAAGTAATCGGATAACGTTGAGTACCAGGCACGAGGTGCCTGTTGTAGTCCATACAGCGCTTTACTTAGCTTGTACACGTGATCTGGAAAGTCAGGGTCAGGAAAACCCGGAGGTTGCTCAACGTACACAACCTCATCGACTTTACCATTTAGGAACGCACTCTTCACATCTAACTGAAAAACCTTCATCTCCTTATGAGCAGCAAATGCCAAAAACAGCCGAATGGCTTCCAATCTTGCCACAGGAGCAAACACCTCATTGTAATCAATCCCCTCTTGCTGATTAAAGCCTTTAACAACTAGCCTCGCCTTGTTCCTGATAACAATCCCTTTCTCATCTCTCTTGCATTTGAAGACCCATTTTGTGCCAATCGCATGCACATTCTTTGGTTTTGCAACCAAGTTCCATACCTCCATCTTCTTAAACTGGGCTAATTCTTCTTGCATGGCTTCGACCCACGAGCTATCCTTGAGAGCCATTTGATAGTTCTTTGGTTCAATCTGGCTGATAAAGCAGGTGTACAAGCATTCGTTGATTATGCCTGATTCTTTAATGCTTGTGTAAACACAGGTGTGCTCATTCAAGCTTTGTCTTGTTTGTACACCATCGGACAGATCACCTATCACATTTTTCAGAGGGTGATTTTTGTGAATTCTCGTAGTCGGAACCGAACTGACATTCAGATTATCTTCCAAGTTCGAAGATAGCTCATCAATGGGTGATTGATGTTGAGAGTGAAACGGATTGACGAATTCCTCTTCAGTAGAGGCAGCAGGGGTATTGACAGCATTTGACGAGGAAGGCTGACATTCATCATACTGTGGTCGTTGCACCAAAGTGTCTTCCTCATCGCATATCATCTTCGTAGCAATTCTTTCCTCAACTTCTGCAAAATCCAAATAAGGCATGTTAAAAGATTTAAAAAGTCTATCATAGTCGAAAACCGCGGCGGGTCCCGTGCTTGGTTTTGGTGATTTGTAACTTGTGATATCAGTGTTACACACCACCTCAACCTTGCTGGTCGATGTATTAAAGACCTGTCTGTTGGGAGTCCCAACAACGTATCCGACTAAGATTCCTTCGTCGGCTACTTCACCAAATTTAGAATTGGTCTTTAATATCGAACACGGGGACCCGAATGGTTCAAGACCACTCAAGTTGGGCTTTCTCCCATGCATAAGTTCATAACATGTTTTATTTAATCTTTTAACAGTTAACACTCTATTAAGGATATAACAGGCTGTTGCAACTGCTTCAGCCCAGAACACCACGGGAAGTTTCGAATCAGCCAGCATGGTTCTGGCTCCTTCAATTAAAGTTCTGTTCTTCCTCTCAGCCACTCCATTTTGTTGCGGTGTATACGGAGCATTGTACTGGTGTTCAATCCCCTTCTGTAAGCAGAAGATCTCCATCTCATAGTTCTTGAACTCAGTCCCATTGTCACTTCTGATGTACTTAACCCTTTTTCCCATGATATTCTCAACCTTGGTAATTAAATTCTTTACCATCTGAACAGTTCCATCCTTTGACTTCAGGAAATATACCCAGGAATATCGAGAGAAATCATCAGTGATCACCAAGCAGTAAGATGTTCCTCCTAGACTTTTTACATTCACTGGACCGAAGAGATCCATGTGAAGTAGTTCTAGGGTACTGACTATAGAATTAATCTTCTTGGTGTGATGGGATTTCTTGTGTTGCTTTCCCTTCTTGCATGATAAGCATTGGTCTTCGAAGTTGAAATTCTTCAAGGGAACACCCAACACCAACCCATTCTTGACAATGTAGTTCATCTTCCGAAGATGAATATGCCCCATTCTCCTATGCTATAATTCGGACTCCGATTCAGTCGCTTTCGACAAAAGACACGATTCTTCTGTGGCCATTTCAGTCGACCTCAAGTCCATGATATACGTATTCTTCTCTCTTGGAGCCTTCATAACAATCCAATCCTCGGGTATCTTAAAACCAGGATGCAACACAATCGCCTCATTCTTGGTAAAATGCACGGTGTAATCCTTGTCACAGATCTGCGAAACACTCAGCAGATTGTGCTTCAATTCTTCAACAAAGTTCACTTTCTCTAAAGTCATCTTTCCATTCGTCACAGTCCCAATTCCTGTGATCCTTCCACCGCTCTCTCCAGCGAAACTCACTCTTCCTCCTTGAACAGGTTTCCATTCGTGTAACAAATTCTTGTTACCCGTCATGTGCCGGGAACAGCCGCTATCCACAACCCATAGATTGTTTGCAGCCCTGTTCAACTGTTCCTGCACGATTAAAGCAGAGGGTTAAAATCTGGGGACCCAAGACCTCTTGGTCTTGGGTCGATACATCCCGTACCTTGGCTGTCCAAAGTTAGCATCAGAATAATTTCTGTAACTCCTGAGCGGATACCTTCTTGGAGATTGACTATGAGGCCATCCAAACCGTCGTGAATTAAATGAATTATTACTTATGGTTTGGTTGTTAGCAGTGAAAAACTGAGATCTATTTCTTTGAAAACCTGAATTAGACCAATTTCTGAATTTTGATGGGTTTTCATTTTTTCCATTATATTGATTACTGTTTCTTTTCTCAGATTTTGAAGGCCTCACACTTCTGAATTTCTGCTTCAGAGGGCAATCAGCAATTAGGTGTCCTAATTGATTACATCTGAAACAACTCATGTGTTCAACTTTCTTTTCCATAGTTGTTTTAGATGTTGAGGCTGTATTACTGCCCGTTTGTCTCACATAAGGTGGGACATACGGGTTTAGTGGAGATTTCTTTTTCAGTTGTTTTATGTTTCTCCCCACTTTTTGGTAACACTGCCTCTTGTTTTGTCTCACTCGACTCGGAAGACTTGTCCGAGTTAGATGAGACAGGACTAGGCACATAAATTTTCACACTCGAAACAGGCTTACTTGTTTCGCCTTTACTAACTTCTGGTTCTTTAATAGTAACCTTAACCGGAACTGTCTGACCAAAATCAAACTCGACAGATTTTTGATTACTAGGATCATAAGTGTAATTATGATTGTAAGGTGGTGGAACTTCATGATAACCAATTCCTCCCCTTTTAACTGGGGAACCTTGATCACTAACGAGGTGATCAAGTATAGCGGAGGAATTTCTAAATTTCTCAAGTTTCCTGTTCAGTTCCACCACTTTCACCTGGTGATCAGCTATCTGTTTATCCCTTTCAGCTATTAGTTTGGTCTTCTCTTCTAAGACTTCATAGCTAAGATCAATAACTTGTATTTTTTCAGCTAAATTTGCTTTCAGACTTCTAATATCTTTTTCACTAGCTTTTATTTTTACTTTATAACTGTTTTCTCTAGCTTTAGTGAAATGATGATCTTCTTTTAACGTTTTAAATTCAGCATCCAAACTAACAAACTGATCAGTTATAGTTTTCAGTTGTTCAGACAGATTTTCACATTTAGTACAATGAATTTTGGTACTTACCTCGGAGAGCTGGTCTTTCACATCTGCCATGTTAGCTTCATTTTGAGCTTCTGCCATGTAAGCTTCATTTTCGCCAGTCACTTTCTCACTATCTGCAGTCTCGATGTTTGCCAAATTGGCCTGTTCGAACACTTCTTCAGCATGCAGATTCCAGTTGTACTCTCCATTTTGTCTGGATATCATGGCTCTATTATCATTGACACCCCCACTCGGTTGTGTAGACCTGTTTTGACTGCGCTCTACACGTTCATTTGTGCACTCCTTTGCAATATGACCATTCTGTTGGCAGTTGTAACACCTAACCTTCGACTTGTCAAACCCTGGTCTCTCACCAACAAACTTCCTACCAGTCTTCTTCATAAACCGCTTAACCCTTCTCACAATCATCTCCATCTGCCACTGCAGATCCATCTCTTCCAGATCATCAGCATCGATCTGATCATAATCTTCATCCAAAGTTGCTGGATCAACAATTTTACCCTTGATGTAATTTTCATACGAAGCAATGAAAGATGCGTAGAGAGCAAACTGCTGTTCAGCAGATTTAACACTCATGGGCATCTTCGAGTAGTTGTTGTTTGAAACACCTGGGGAAAAACTACTATTGGTTGCTTGAGGGCTAGAAGCATTAGATCCACCAGCTACAAAGCACACATCACCATTCATGTTGAGAAATACATGACCGTCATGTGTTGAGTTAGCGCCCGACTCTCCCTTTGAGTAGTAAGCAGACGAATCAGACTTCGAACTTGAACTTGAGTTGACCTTTGCACCATACATTCCTGGATCTTGAACCTGATCAGTAGATGTCTCTTTTCGAACCATGTTTAGTTCAAAAGTTCGTAGCTTGTTTACTGCCGTTTCCAAATCATAGTCGGCAAAGTCTTTGTCTTCTCTCATCAACACGGTGTACATCTCCCATTTCGGTGGGAGAGCATCAAGAAGCTTTTCAACAATCTCATCTTCTTTGTAAGTAATAGAATAATTGCTGAGTTCTGTCATCAGATGATAATATCTAGTGATGATATCATCAAGTGATTCATTCTTCAGATACTTGAAGACCGAGAACTGGGTTTTAAGTAGTTTAATCTTTGAAGCACGGATTCCCACACTACCCTCAAAACGGTTTTCAAGCGCTTCCCAAAGCTCTCTGGCAGTTTTGTACTTTCTGAAGGTGTGCAGAATCTCTTGTGGAAGAGCCATTGTAATTGCTGCATGAGCTTTGCTTTCGGCCTCATACATTTTCTTCTCTTCTTCTTCCATCTTGCTGTATTTCTTAATCTGATCACGACCCTCATATTCAGCAGTTGGTGGAATGTAGCCATCTTGTATACACACCCACATTTTAGCATCTTGGTACTTGACATATTGTTCAAACCGATCCTTCCATGCCACGAAGTCGGTTCCTTTCAGCATCTTTGGGGCCTTAGTAGCTGAACCCGCTTCAACTTCCATCTTCACCAGTTCCGTAATGTTTATTGAAGTCATCTTTTACGAAACACAAAGAAACCCGAAAAATAAAAATTTTCTTCTTAACAGTACTGTAGGCGAAGTTGTGGATAACTTCGCTTAAGTCTGAACTTCGCTGATTCTGAACTTCGCTCACTTTCTTAAATTCGCCTGATTCAGCGAAGTTGTGTATAACTTCGCCTGAGGTAAGCGAACTTGTGAGGTAGGCGAAGTTGTGGGTAACTTCGCTTGAGATAAGCGAACTTGAGAAGGTAGGCGAAGTTGTGGATAACTTCGCTTAACCTTATATCTTCGCTGAAACCCTACTAACAGTGACGGCAACTTCGCCTGATGAACACGATGGTTTTTGCAGGTTTGATTTCTGGATTTTGCGAGGTTTGTGACGGTGTAAAGGGTTGTTTATGATTGCAGGAGGTGAGTAGGACACAAAAACACAGTAAACTCGTCCCGCGAATAGTCGAACGGAACGATTTCTACACCCGCGTGATAATCCCGAACCACAATCACGAGCAAAATGCTCTGATACCAATTGTAGGTTCCCAGCCGGATCTACACGAGATATCGCGTTCTACGTAGGTGCGGAATCCCTACGTAAGACGTTACGAGCGTAGAAGACGATATGATTAAACACGTTACAATAAACACAAACACGTTATATTGCAACCGTAAACACGTGATACAAAGATCACCAAATACAGACTCTCTATAACTCGTTCTCTGAATAATAAACTGAATTCGTTGGAAAATTTTTTAATAATCCGTAACCTAAACAGCTTATATAGACACGACAACTTCGCCTGGCATGTTCAGGCGAAGTTGTCCCTAACTTCGCTTGTCTAACAAGTTCGCCCATATCAGCGAACTTGTTAGCAACTTCGCTTACATACAAAACATAAATCTAACTAACACGATTACAGACACTTGACACTGAACTACTGACATCTTGCACCAACAGATTTTTTTTTTTTCGTTGGACCAAGAGGTCTTGGGTCCTTGTAGGTCCCCCCCGTCCCAGGGCGTCGCCGATCGGTACGAGATCCGCACGATGTCTAGGAGTGCGGAATCCTCCTAGACTCGTTTATGGTGTAGAAGACGAAGAACACGATTACACACAAACACATACACGAACAAACACACGAATGGATAAACACATCTGCAGATCTTTTATATAATAACCGAAACACTTACATACCAAACATAAACAGAAACACGGCCGACCCGAGGTGAGCTCTACCTCGGGCAGTCCCACACGACTCTTCCTCTCGGTTTCTCTCTAGACAAATGAACTGTAACACAAAACTCTCTAACTTTCTGGATTCTCTAAACCTAAACAAGACACACATATATATATAAACTTCGCGGGCTTGGGCTTGTAGGCGAAGTTGTTATAACTTCGCCTATGGCGAAGTTATTCTAACTTCGCCTATGGCAGAAGTTGTTACAACTTCGCCTATGGCGAAGTTGTCCTAACTTCGCACTTCGTTTTCGCTTAATAGAATTGCATAGCGACGGTCACAAAATGCACCAACAGACTCCCCTTTGACCGTTGCTCTCAATTCTAACAAACACGAAAGATCATCTGTTACAAAACATGCACCAACAGACTCCCTCTTAACTGATGATCTTATGTTTGCTCTTCAACCAGCCGTGTCTGAAACTGTCGTGTAGCTTCACAAATCTACCAATCACCCAGCGTCTTCCATATCAGATCTCCCCTTCAGTGTAAGCTTCTCCGACTATATAGATTGAGGTCTTTGAAATGCATGCATCCTCGTGCCTAATTAATCATCTCAACCAATCACGTGAGTCCTTCTGACTTCACAACACGTGAAGTTCTTCTAACTTCACCAACCCGTGAAGTTGGGCTCCCTCCACAACTTCACCAACACGTCGGCATACGATAAGGTTTAATCTTCAACTACTCAACATCAAGTGATCAATTTTATCACAAAACCACCTTGACAGAATCTAACACACATGACCATTAATTAATCCGAAGCATCTTCAATCACCAGGGATAACGATCAAGAACATAAACACTTTAATTCCCGATTAAATCCAACTTGTTCCAGAATTTTCACTCTAATAAATAAGCATCACGTTTCAGGATCCAATTCTCGAACGCCTTGAAAATAACATAAATAATATGCTCTGACAGCAATCCAGTAATGACGAAAACCTTCAGTTCAATTTGACTTTCTTCAGTTGGTCAACCTCGAACAACAACAATTTCATTGCCCACAAACACCCAAATATGTGTCAATATCCAGTTTCAATCAATATCCCATTCACAACCTCAACTCCATATCCAGAGTTGACACGTATTTGTTCACACGTAAGACCAAGAGATAACAAGTTTCACTCGTTGACGGAACAACGTCTTCGGTCTCACAATAATCGTGTACACCTGGCCATACAGACGAGAACTCCAAAACACTCTTTTTTTTTCTCGTTAACTTCGCCTAAAGTCAACTTCGCTCCTCCTTAACTTCGCCTGTCCATAACTTCGCCTGTCCAAAACTTCGCCTGACAGATAACTTCGCCTGAGATAAGTGAACTTGTGAGGTAGGCGAAGTTGTGAATAACTTCGCTTAACCTTATATCATCGCCTAAACCCTAAAATTTAAGCGACAACTTCGCCTGAACCCAATAACTTCGCCTGCGGCGCTGATTAGCCAGAAACAATCAGAAACGTGCCAGCAACACCAAAACGCAGATCTCGAACCATAGCATAAGGGCCTAAGGCTCTGATACCACTTGTAGGTCCCCCCCCCCCGTCCTAGGGCGTCGCCGATCGATACGAGATCCGCACGATGTCTAGGAGTGCGGAATCCTCCTAGACTCGTTTATGGTGTAGAAGACGAAGAACACGATTACACACAAACACATACACGAACAAACACACGAATGGATAAACACATCTGCAGATCTTTTATATAATAACCGAAACACTTACATACCAAACATAAACAGAAACACGGCCGACCCGAGGTGAGCTCTACCTCGGGCCGTCCCACACGACTCTTCCTCTCGGTTTCTCTCTAGACAAATGAACTGTAACACAAAACTCTCTAACTTTCCGGATTCTCTAAACCTAAACAAGACACACATATGTATATATAAACTTCGCGGGCTTGGGCCTGTAGGCGAAGTTGTTATAACTTCGCCTATGGCGAAGTTGTTCTAACTTCGCCTATGGCAGAAGTTGTTCCAACTTCGCCTATGGCGAAGTTGTAACAACTTCGCCTATGGCGAAGTTGTCCTAACTTCGCACTTCGTTTTCGCTTAATAGAATTGCATAGCGACGGTCACAAAATGCACCAACAGCTGTAGATAAAATTAGACAGAGAGAGGGACATTATTAAGAAACAAATGCAACAAAAGAGTAGGGACGGTCAAAATTTCAGAGAATATTTGAGACGTCATGGTTACTCTGAAAAGGATTTGACTCATTTTAAGTTTGAGAAGCTTAGAGAAGCATACAATAACACCAGAGAAGTTGTTGCAAGATATGAAAAGGAAAAGTTTGCAAGGGAAGTTGAACTGGCTGAAAAGATTGAAGCATTAAGGAATAAATTTGCTGGAAAGTGTGGTTATTTGTTGGATAAAGGAATGCAACCTGAAATGGTTGATAGTATGTCAAAAGCTGTTGTTGAGTCTCATTATTACAAGCTACAAAAGAAAGGTAAGTTGAAAAGGGTGCAACCTGAGCCTTCTGCTATACAATCAAGGGGAGATCAACATGAACCCCCAGCGAAGAAGAGAAAGATCCTGACTCTAAGGGAGAAACAAAGGGCTCAAAATGAAAAAGAAAAATCAAAAGGGTCAACAGCCCATGAGACACCTATCCTAGTGGAAATCAAAGATGAACTAGTATAAGAACCAATAGATCCATGGGATAATGAAGAAATGATTCAAATTTTAAGAGGTGTGATGGTAAACCAAAAGGGCATGAATGAGAAGGTATTTGACAATTTGGGCAAAGCACAGTTGAAGCAACTCTTCTATGAGAAAAATGCTGAATGGGACAGAGTGTTAATAGAGGGTGTAAACCCAAGAAGCTTCATTGGAGGAAGGTTTGTACCGGCTGGACAACTACATGATGAAAGGATAATGGAAATGATTGCTAAGTTGTTCAGAGAGGGTGGAAAAAACCTTGTTGAGTTGATTAATTTACCTGCTGAGAGGATTGTTGCAATGTACAAGAAAAAATTTGGAGTCATGGGGCCTACTAAGCCGATGATGTCTATTCCAACTAGGCCCTCTGCTTCAAGAATGCATACCTCAACAAGCAGAGGTGAGTCAAGTAGAGCAGGAACCCGAAGAGAGACAAGACCACAATCGGATGTGGATCTACCTATGACTTTGTACTTTGACTCAGTATCTAAATCTTTGCAAGTAGTTATGCGGAGAAGACAACTAAGAGACATTATCTTTAAAAATGATTTTGCTGATTATACAAGGGAACAACTTGAAACCATGGCCAAACTTAATATGTATGACGATCATGACACCAGGAAGTTGGCCGGGAGACAGCATAATGATTTTTAAAAACACTTGAAATGTGAAACTGAGAAGGGGTTCCCATTGCTTAATCAAAGAAAGAAGTGGAACCTGAGAAATCATGAGAAGACCAGAAAAGCAACAAGGATGAGGAAGATAAGGGATGCATAATACGAGTATCTTTCAAAAGTCGAAAATGACAATCCCTTGTCCAACTTGAACACATGTATCATCATGAGGAGACGCATGATAAGACCCAATTACACTATGCTGAAGAATGGTAGAATTGCTCAGTTGGACTACAACGACAGAGAAGACCACTACATTCTTCGTAACACATATGGATTTATATTGGGAATTATAAGAACTGATGATGACCTGACTTTGTTACACAGGGAAGATCTGAGGGATATTGTAGAATTGAAGATTCCAGAGAATCACCCTCACTATTAGGTTCTTTCCATTTTTCAACAAAGAGCAGGATCAGTACTAGTTGGAAGAAGACAGGCAGCCCTCAATGCACGAAGAACATAATTCTTAGAATAGGGTTTGCTTTGTAATGTCTACGGACAAATTTTCAACTATGTAAACATTTGACTTTGATATGTGATATGTAATTTGATTTTGATTTGATGTGTATTTTGACTAAGTTTAAGTAACCTTAGATGTATGTTTTGGGACAGCTGAGGTGTTCCAATCTAGGGGGAGATTGTTGAGTTAAGAATTTGACCCAAAGTGACTAAAAGAAGATTAAAGGAGATTGGAATCTTCTCAACCTCCTCAGAAATTGCAAATATGGAAACCGAGCACACTTGGACATCCGAGCATAGTTTTACTTGTCCTAGAAAGGTATTTTGCCTGTTCGGCAAGGTTATCTTCTTGAAGTATTCTTAAGTGTAAATCCGAGCAGGGTTCACTTCATCTAGCAAAGGTGTTCTTCAAGCCGAGCACAGTTTGATTAATACTCACTAGCAAACCCTTGGCTAAACAAAGCTTCTGAAGCCAAGTAATTGGAAGATCTAGCGAGGTTTGATTAATAAACAAGAGTTCGAGCAAGCTTGAGGAAAGAGATCAAGAAATATTCTAAGTACTTTCTCTAGCAAGGTTCAACCCCGAGCAGGCTACAGTGCTACCCGACAGTTCAAACAGTGTTACTAGCACACTATGGTTTGCTTAATAAGTTATCTTCTAACAAAGGGTTTAATGGATTCATGAAGAACAGTTTGCTCGTAGGACCATATCGAGCAAAGTTTGCTATGGTCAAGAAGATTAAGTCAGCTACGTGAGTATTGTCTTAGGAAAATACTCTAAGTAAAGCCTACACGGAGAACTGTTCCCAAGCACACTTCAAGGTTAAGAAGTCTACTCGTAAATGACAAAAGGCAAGAAGCCTACTCGAAGAAGAAAAACATGATAAAGTCTACCCGGAAGACCTGTTTTTACACTTAGTATAGTTTTCAATATGTAATTTGATTATGTACCAATCATTAGGGTTTCTAGAAGGAATGACAGCTGTCTTGTGGTGGCAGGCCTATAAAAGGAATATTTTAGGGTACGCCTACCACTGATTTGCCACTTTACACTTTTCAGACAAAATCGAATATTCCTGACTAAGTGTGACGGTTGTCCTAGGTTATTACTGAAAATACATTCCTTACAAGAAACCCTACTCGATTTACATTTGTATGAATCAATTCTATAAATGAAAATCTTTTGAGTTATTGTTTGTGTCTACTACATTTTTTAGCCTCTTTAGCAACAAACTTGTTTGTTTCTGATTCCGCCGTTAACAAACATTAATCTTTCCTAAATTAGCAATCTGTCATTAACCTTCTTGTCGACACATTTAATGTGTGGGTTATGACATTATTGTGAGTATTGAGTGATTTATCGGGACCGACATTATTATAATGGTTAAATATATTTTCACCACTAATTGCCGTTAAAGATTCAAAATAAATTACTTATTTATGTTATAATTCATTACATATTATTATTTATTTTAAATGATTATTTATTTATTGGCAATATATTTATTTAAATATTATTATCACAAATATTACAATTATTTAAACATTTATTTTCTTATATTATTTAGTTTATATAATACATATTATATCTAATTAGTTACGAATTATTATCATTAAAACTATTTATTTATATACTTATATTCATATTATAATAATTATATCTCAAATTATATGTAAACTAATTATTTATAAGTTCGATTACATGTTTATTATATTAAGTATAACGAATGATTTTTCATTTTTAATAACGATATGTAACATCCTAAAAATCATAATGTTGAATAAAGAAAGTTACGTTTAGTGATTTCGCGTTATTAATTAATTAATATCGAGTAAAGAACGGATCATGGACTTAGATTAATTGAGATGGGTTAAATGAGAATGGGCCTTAGGTCCATGGGCTTTAAGGGATATAAATATCCCCTAAACCAACCTAAAACCCTAAACCCTCATTTCATTTCCATCATAATCTCTACACACTCCAAACACACACACACCATAAACGAGCAAGATCCGAGAGAGAGTAAACGTTAGTTGATATTAGATCTTATTACACGAGATCTAAAGTGCATAAACAAGCTAACCAAGATCGAACGAGCGCTAAAGGTATGCTCTTGACCTTTAAAGTTTACGTAGTATTGAACGTTTTTACTTAAAGGTCCAAGCTTTATAGTATATACGGGATATATATACGACCGAAAACGGTTAGGGAACGTAGTGGGTGATGTCGAACCATAACAAGGGTATTAAAATCGCCAAAATGCTTGATAAAAACCAAACCCGTAGCTGAACTGGGCAACTTCGCCTGCAAAACCATAACTTCGCCTGCAAAGCCATAACTTCGCCTGCAAAGCCATAACTTTGCCTGCAAAGCTTAACTTCGCCTGCAAGCTTAACTTCGCTTGCAAGCGAGTTCGCCTAACTAATTAACTTCGCCTGAGTTAAGTTCGCTTAAGGTTTAACTTCGCCTAAAGCTAAGTTCGCTTAGGGTTTAACTTCGCCTAAAGCTAAGTTCGCCTAAGGTTTAACTTCGCCTGAAGCTAAGTTCGCCTAAGGTTTAACTTCGCCTAAAGCTAAGTTCGCCTAAGGTTTAACTTCACCTAAAGTCAACTTGTAACATCCCGAAATTTCTAAAGTAATATTTATTATATTATTTTGTCGGGTGAAATAAACGAGTTAGTGGAACGATAATAATAATAGCAAAATATGAAGACTTAGTAGGATAATTAGATGGGATTAGATATGGACCAAAAGGAAATATGGGCCTTCGGTCCATGGGCTTAAGGGAGTATAAATACCCCCCTTAAACCCCAATCCTTTCCATTCCATCCATTTATCCATCCTAATCTCTACACACTCCAAAACACACACAACCCGAACCAAGATCCAAAGGCGAGGACCCGAGCTCGTTGGTGCTAGATCGTCGTGACGAACCAAAGCAACAAGACCAGCTCGTGTTCGTAGTTCGACTCATTTACGGTACGTTTATATCGAGAACTTGTTCGTTTAGGTTTGGATTAGTATAGAAATGATAGATCTGTGTTTGTATGGTAAAAACGAATCCAACAAAGCTAAACTTACTGAAAATGGATATGATTTGATGGGTTAATCGATTGATAAAAGAACCCGTAACCTATATGCCTAAATCGCACCCTTTAAACATCGATGTTAGGTCGATTTGATGGTTGGGGTTTGTAGGCGCTGGTCAGACGATTCCGTGGATACCTAAATCGAGTTATTTGGTTAAGAAACGAAGATGATTAAGGGATTTAAGGACGAACAGTACCTGCAGCTGGACAACTTCGCCTGCAAGCTAAGTTCGCCTGATGAACTTCGCCTGCAAAGCTAAGTTCGCCTGATGACAACTTCGCTGCAAAGCTAAGTTCGCCTGATGACAACTTCGCCTGCAAAGCAAAGTTCGCCTGATGAACTTCGCCTGCAAAGCTAAGTTCGCCTGATGACAACTTCGCCTAAAGCTAAGTTCGCCTAAGGTTTAACTTCGCCTAAAGCTAAGTTCGCCTAAGGTTTAACTTCGCCTAAAGCTAAGTTCGCCTAAGGTTTAACTTCGCCTAAAGCTAAGTTCGCCTAAGGTTTAACTTCGCCTAAAGTCAAGTTCGATTAGAAAATAAATTAAAAACGATAAGTAAAAGTAAGCTAATACTAGGCCACCAGATTAAATCAGGCGAGTATTGATACGTGTAACTTATACAGTCAGCCGAGCTCAGTTAAAGAAGGGATTTACAACTATCGAAGGAAGAAGCAGAGTTCAGGTGAGTTCTAGCCCCATTTATGTGTTATGTTTTCGGGCTGTGTGCATACTCGATATGTTTGTTAATACGCTTATCCTAAGAGATAAGTGTATGCCTTATGTGATTGATGTGATATGTATGAATGATTGCTTGATGGTACGTGAACGATCTTCGGATATTGCATGTACTGTCAGGTTGTAACGCTATGTATAAGGTAAGTATGATATGTATGCTTATGTGTATGAACGTGATAAAGTTAATAAAAGAAGGAAATGATGGTTGTATGGTTGTATGGTTACGAAAAGGGTACCGAGCCCTAATAATACTCGAGGTTTGATGTATGGTTGTATGGTAACGAAGAGGGAATCGAACCCTACTAATATTCGAGAACTAGGGAACCGAACCCTACTAATATTCGAGGAAAGAGGGTACCGAACCCTAATAATACTCGAGGAAAGAGGGTACCGAGCCCTAATAATACTCGAGGTATGATGTATGGTTGTATGGTAACGAATAGGGAATCGAACCCTACTAATATTCGAGAACTAGGGAACCGAACCCTACTAATATTCGAGGAAAGAGGGTACCGAGCCCTAATAATACTCGAGGAAGGAGGGTACCGAGCCCTAATAATACTCGAGGAAAGAGGGTACCGAGCCCTAATAATACTCGAGGAATGTAGGGCGTAATGCTCTTTATAACGTAAGATATGAAAGTAAGTTAATACAAAAGAAAGTACGAACATATGAAAGTATGAATGAAATAATATAAGTTTATGTGTATTGTATAGTGTATGATTAACTAGAACTCACTCAGCGTAGCTGACTTTTAGTATGCACGCAGGTGAGTACAATGAGATAGCTAGCTTGAGCGGGCACATGGTGGGCGAATAGGAGACTGGCATCTGAAGACTCAAGATGTTTTAATGTAATTGACGTTTATTTTGAAAAACAAGAATGTTTAATTGAGGCAAGTTTTGGATTGCTGTAACGTTTCATGAAAGTTTTTTATATATTCCGTGAAAGTTTTAATTAACTCTGATTTGTAAGAACTGTGTTTATGAGTAAATCCGACGCTAAAGTAAGGCTACCGGGTTCGGGGCCTTACAAGTTGGTATCAGAGCATAAGTTCGAGAGATTTAAGCATCCTACATGCTTAGACTCGAACAGAGAACGAGATTTAAAATGAGAAAGAAAGAAGATGCCAATTCAAGATAGCCATGTGTCACTCAAGCAAGCTCAGTAAAGGTAAAGTGTATGGTAAATGGTGTATGTTAATGTTGGCTTATTTGCTAAATGAAGAATGAGTGCAGGTTAGGGATAGGATTAATTGATCTTAACTGATTAACTGTTTAAGAGTATAAACAAGCACAAGTGAAATCATGAAGGGAAGTATGTAGAACCTGAGGAGTAACGCAAATAGTTAATTACACTTGATCAACGTCATTAACTACTTACTTATAAATCATGTGCTAAATAATTCCTAGAGTGATGACGTTTGTGTTTTCCCTTTTAGAATACTAATGGCTGGAGCTGGAGAAATTGTTGGAACTGGAGGTCGCACTGGACGTCGTGGCAGGCCTCGTCTTGTCCGGCAACCCTCGGTAGAAGAAGCTTCCAACACCGGAGACGAAGGAGGCGCAGCTGGAGGAAACTCGAGCAACAACAAAGGACATCAACTTGACCCTGCTGTTCTAGCTGCCATTGCCCAAGCTGTGGCAACTGCCATGAAGACTGGGAATCCCGAAGGATCTGCTGGAAGAATTACTGAAGGATCAGGAGAGAATGGTAGGAAGGATGGTGAGGGAGGGAAGGGTGACTCGAGTGAAGCTGGATCTGTCAAGGTTGGTGATGGAAAGAGAGGTCGAGGTGGGTGTAACTACAAGTCCTTCAAGGGATGCGACCCGCCGAAGCTGACTGGTTTGGGAGACGCAATCGCTACTCTTCAATGGATGACCACTATGGACAAGATTATCCGCATTAGCGAATGCCGTCCCGACCAAGCTGTGGGTTATGTTACTCAGTCATTTGAGGAAGAAGCTATGTATTGGTGGGAAAGTGTGGAGTAGAGAAAGACTAGGGATGAGATCAAGGCGTTGAGATGGGACGATCTGAAAGAGTTGGTGATGAAGAAGTTGTGTGCAGATGCCGAGGTTGAAAGGACGGAGATGAAGTTCCTGAATTTAAAGGCCGGTATGATGACGCATCGTGAGTATACTACTGAATTCAACCGACTAACTAGGTTGGTGCCTGATATGGTTGACACTGAGGTCAAGAGAATCAAATGTTATGTGAGGGGATTGCCACAAAAAGTCCGCATGTTAGTCAGGGCAAATAAACCTGCTACTTTTGACTCTGCTGTTGAACTTGCAGAAGTGGTTTATGCTGACCTGGCTGAGGATGATGTGGTGGTGGAGGAAAAGAAGGAGAAGAAATGGGCTACCTTTGCTAAGCGGTCTGGCGAGATGGTGACAACAACTGATGAGAGGAAGGCCAAGGTTGGGAACAAGGATGCATGTAAGACGTGTGGGAAAGTGCACCAGGGAGAATGCAGGACTGGGACAGACAGGTGCTATCGGTGTGGAAAGAGTGGGCATTACTCTCGAGAATGCCCTGATCGTCCAAAGTGCTTCAAATGCGGAAAAGCTGACCACATGGCTAGGGATTGCAAGGAATCAGGGGCGGGAGGTGCGAAAGGATAAAGACTTGGGGAAACTGCAGAGAGGAACACTTGATGAAGGAATAATTGCTCATGCAATGGTTTTATTAAATTACATTTGCTTAAGAACTTGTTTTGGGTTAAGGTTTAAAACTTATGTTTATCAGTGACGTGTAATATATTGAGTTTGGTTATGAATGATTATTATGTTATGATGAAATGTTGTTTTAGACAATAGTGTTAAAAGTACTAATCGAAGCCTTGGAAGGATGAGATGAGTCTTGTACATCGAGGGTCTCATGGACAAGCTACCTTAAATAGCTAAAACACATGACCACCATTCTATGGCTGCAAAGTCGAGAGTAAGAAGGATAACTCAGAAAGCAAAGGTGATTCAATAAAGTGTGCGATTATAAAGAAAAAGGTATTCCTTTTACAAAGGTATTCCTTTTAAAGAAATAAGCTAGGTTTCGGGGACGAAACCTCTTTAAGGAGTGAAGACTTGTAACATCCCGAAATTTCTAAAGTAATATTTATTATATTATTTTGTCGGGTGAAATAAACGAGTTAGTGGAACGATAATAATAATAGCAAAATATGAAGACTTAGTAGGATAATTAGATGGGATTAGATATGGACCAAAAGGAAATATGGTCCTTCGGTCCATGGGCTTAAGGGAGTATAAATACCCCCTTAAACCCCAATCCTTTCCATTCCATCCATTTATCCATCCTAATCTCTACACACTCCAAAACACACACAACCTGAACCAAGATCCAAAGGCGAGGACCCGAGCTCGTTGGTGCTAGATCGTCGTGACGAACCAAAGCAACAAGACCAGCTCGTGTTCGTAGTTCGACTCATTTACGGTACGATTATATCGAGAACTTGTTCGTTTAGGTTTGGATTAGTATAGAAATGATAGATCTGTGTTTGTATGGTAAAAACGAATCCAACAAAGCTAAACTTACTGAAAATGGATATGATTTGATGGGTTAATCGATTGATAAAAGAACCCGTAACCTATATGCCTAAATCGCACCATTTAAACATCGATGTTAGGTCGATTTGATGGTTGGGGTTTGTAGGCGCTTGTCAGACGATTCCGTGGATACCTAAATCGAGTTATTTGGTTAAGAAAGGAAGATGATTAAGGGATTTAAGGACGAACAGTACCTGCAGCTGGACAACTTCGCCTGCAAGCTAAGTTCGCCTGATGAACTTCGCCTGCAAAGCTAAGTTCGCCTGATGACAACTTCGCTGCAAAGCTAAGTTCGCCTGATGACAACTTCGCCTGCAAAGCTAAGTTCGCCTGATGAACTTCGCCTGCAAAGCTAAGTTCGCCTGATGACAACTCCGCCTAAAGCTAAGTTCGCCTAAGGTTTAACTTCGCCTAAAGCTAAGTTCGCCTAAGGTTTAACTTCGCCTAAAGTCAAGTTCGATTAGAAAATAAATTAAAAACGATAAGTAAAAGTAAGCTAATACTAGGCCACCAGATTAAATCAGGCGAGTATTGATACGTGTAACTTATACAGTCAGCCGAGCTCAGTTAAAGAAGGGATTTACAACTATCGAAGGAAGAAGCAGAGTTCAGGTGAGTTCTAGCCCCATTTATGTGTTATGTTTTCGGGGCTGTGTGCATACTCGATATGTTTGTTAATACGCTTATCCTAAGAGATAAGTGTATGCCTTATGTGAATGATGTGATATGTATGAATGATTGCTTGATGGTACGTGAACGATCTTCGGATATTGCATGTACTGTCAGGTTGTAACGCTATGTATAAGGTAAGTATGATATGTATGCTTATGTGTATGAACGTGATAAAGTTAATAAAAGAAGGAAATGATGGTTGTATGGTTGTATGGTTACGAAAAGGGTACCGAGCCCTAATAATACTCGAGGTATGATGTATGGTTGTATGGTAACGAAGAGGGAACTTGTTACCATACAAGTTCCCTGATACGTACTAGGGAACCGAACCCTACTAATATTTGAGGAAAGAGGGTACCGAGCCCTAATAATACTCGAGGAAAGAGTGTACCGAGCCCTAATAATACTCGAGGTATGATGTATGGTTGTATGGTAACGAAGAGGGAATCGAACCCTACTAATATTCGAGAACTAGGGAACCGAACCCTACTAATATTCGAGGAAAGAGGGTGCCGAGCCCTAATAATACTCGAGGAAAGAGGGTACCGAGCCCTAATAATACTCGAGGTATGATGTATGGTTGTATGGTAACGAATAGGGAATCGAACCCTACTAGTATTCGAGAACTAGGGAACCGAACCCTACTAATATTCGAGGAAAGAGGGTACCGAGCCCTAATAATACTCGAGGAAAGAGGGTACCGAGCCCTAATAAAACTCGAGGAAGGAGGGTACCGAGCCCTAATAATACTCGAGGAAGGAGGGTACCGAGCCCTAATAATACTCGAGAAATGTAGGGCGTAATGCTCTTTATAACGTAAGATATGAAAGTAAGTTAATACAAAAGAAAGTATGAAAGTATGAATGAAAGAATATAAGTTTATGTGTATTGTATAGTGTATGATTAACTAGAACTCACTCAGCGTAGCTGACTTTTAGTATGCACGCAGGTGAGTAGAATGAGACAGCTAGCTTGAGCGGGCACATGGTGGGCGAATAGGAGACTGGCATCTAAAGACTCAAGATGTTTTAATGTAATTGACGTTTATTTTGAAAAACAAGAATGTTTAATTGAGGCAAGTTTTGGATTGCTGTAACGTTTCATGAAAGTTTTTTTTATATTCCGCGAAAGTTTTAATGAACTCTGATTTGTAAGAACTGTGTTTATGAGTAAATCCGACGCTAAAGTAAGGCTACCGGGTTCGGGGCCTTACACAGCTCGACCCCAGCCAGGGGCTCTGCCCCTTGGACCCTGCTAGGGGCTGCCGCCCCTAGACCCCGCTGCTAGGGGCGCTGCCCCCCGACCCCCGTTCGTTGTGGGTCATATAAAGATAGAAATACAACATGAGTAGTAGTAGTTAATTGATACGTGTAAATATTATACAGTTAGCCGTGCACAGCTCAAGAAGGGAATAACTATTAACGGAGAGCGTAACAGGATTCAGGTGAGTTTCTAGCCGTGGTGTGTTATGTTTTCGGGGCTGTGTGCATACTCGATATGTTTGTTAATACACTTATCCTAAGTGATAAGTGTATGCCTTATATGAATGATGTGAAATGTATGAATGATTGCCTGATGGTACGTGAACGATCTTTGGATATTGCACGTACTGCCAGGTTGTAACGCTATGTATAAGTTAAGTACGATATGTACGCTTATGTGTATGAATGTGATAAAGTTAATACAAGAAGGAAAGGATTGTTGTATGGTTACGAAGAGGGTACCGGGCCCTAATAGTACTCGAGGTATGATGTATGGTTGTATGGTAACGAAGAGGGAATCGAACCCTACTAATATTAGAGAACTAGGGAACCGAGCCCTACTAATATTCGAGGAAAGAGGGTACCGAGCCCTAATAATACTCGAGGAAGGAGGGTACCGAGCCCTAATAATACTCGAGGAAGGAGGGTACCGATCCCTAATAATACTCGAGGAATGTAGGGCGTAATGCTCTTTGTAACATAAGATATGAAAGCAAGTTAAAACAAAAGAAAGTATGAAAGTATGAAAGTATGATTGAAAGAATATAAGTTTATGTGTATTGTATAATGTATGATTAACTAGAACTCACTCAGCGTAGCTGACTTTTAGTATGCACGCAGGTGAGTAGGATGAGGCAGCTCGCTTGAGGAGACACGTGGCACTGAATAAGAGGCTGGCATCGGAAGACTCAAGACGTTTAAGTTTAATGTTTTAAAGACAAGATGACGTTTTAAGACAAGATGTGTTTTGTTATGAAATGTTTTATGAAAGCTTTTATATTCCGCGAATGTTTTAATTAACTCTGATATTTAGAACTGCGTTATGAGTAAATCCAACACGAAAGTAGGGCTACCGGTAACGGGGCCTTACACGATATAAATTGTTTGATCAATCAATAGTATTATAATCCCAAACATAACTCTTAAATCACATTGAAATCCTAAATTCATTATTCGTGTAATCTCATTTATAATTAACTCATAACATCATATTATTTAACTACGAATCCATGACGGTAAATCCCGAAGGGTTTAACATTCTCACATAATCATTTATATTTTGTGCATATAATCAGGTGAGTAATCACTCACGTATTTTACAGATTTTAAACCTTTTCGGGACTTATGCGTACCTTCTATCAAACTTCATTTTTACATTGCACTATCAAATGCAAACTATTAATCTTTGTGTTGTTTATCAATTAAATGACTGCTTGCTACTTGTTATTTGCTTTTGCGTTTCTGTCACACCCTCAGTTTTCGACTAACAGGGTTTTACCGTGAGGCGCGTGACGTACCAGGATCTAGCCATGTGTCATAACTAACAACCAATTTAAAATGGAAAAAATATTTAAATATTATTGCTCATCATAAATGAGGTAAGTACATTTACAATAAAGTTTTTACATTTGCGGAAGCGTATAATTTATGAAGACACTTAAAACCCCAGAGTGCATGTCAAGACGCCCAGACATAACATTTCATTAAAGACTCCCAGCATAATTCAATGCTTAGTGAGATCCATGAATCCAAGACTCATTTCAACTTCGTGCGTGCACCTTAAACACCTGAGAAAGACATGCTAAAACGGGTCAACACAACGGTTGGTGAGTTCACAGGTTTGAGTTTAAAAACAAGTTTGTTAAACAAACCATTTAGTAAGTAACGTTGTAAACAATAAAGCATGGATAATGTATGCAATAGTAATACCGCTAGTTAATTACGCTAGCAATCATGTTACATTAGTGTAGGTTCCATTGTGACCGAGGCTGACTTGTTAGTTTGTTTGCCACCCACGGAGTCTAATATAAGACTAGTGCATATTGCGTTCCTAGTAAATGAAACGCCCGGCGACTCCCTCAACCGAGAGCCCAGAGGGGGTTCGTCAAACCCAGTAGTACTACCTTTCATTACCGAGTTAATGTACAATTGTTAACAGTCTAATGTACATGGGGGACTTCAGTTTAAATGCACTATGTACCCATGAGGTATTAAAAAGTCTACAATTATCCAAAAGTTTGTATGTTGCATGCTTTCCCCCCAAAAGAAGTAAAAAGTGGGGTAGTGAAACTCACCTCGAATGCGGTTCAAATTGAAAGTCAACTGCTTAAATCAAAGTTGTTCTAGTGCCTAAATCAAACAAGCACTATAAGTATTTGCTAAGCGATTCCTAGAACCCTTAGTATCAAAACAATTCCATTGTTTATTTAAAGTTTGACAAAGTTTGACTTTTTGTTGACTTTGACCAAAATTTGACTTTTTCTTGATTTTGACCAATGTTTGACTTTTCGTTTGACTTTTGACCAAAAGGTCCAAGTTGTTGACCGTTGACTAAAAAGTCCAAGTCTCGATGCCCGAAGACTAAAATTTGAGTTTTGTTAACCGTTGACCAAAATGTTGGTCTTTGACCAAAATATTGACCGACGACCCGTTGGTGACTTTTGACCAATATTCTAGAATTAGAATGATTACATGATGTTCCTAGTCACAATTTAATCAAAAATCAGGTAATGTGCACTTAGTCACTTTTCATACAATCCTATGACTAAGTCCAACTTCTATCACTTTCAACACTTCACAAGTAAGATTAACCACTTAGTCAAATAGTTCTAAGTTGACCCATAATGTCAAAATTCAATTTTGCACAATCAATATATTACAAATTACAACTATTTTAACTAACCAATATACTGATCATCCTTAACAAGTTTTCAATCATCAAAACCGATTTTTCCAACCAACCAAAACTTGTAATTAAATTACCAAATAATTCATACGTATTCTTACAAGTATTAGGTATAACATATTTTTTATTATAATTTTACAGTTCCCCAAAACATACAGAATATTCAAACTCTACAACAACCTAATTTCAGTCCCTATTTTAACACAGCAGTACACAAATATTTCCCAAAAATTCTATATTTGTCCAATTGATGCAAGACCAATTGAATTAGATTCCTACTTCAATTTAAAACATTCCAGAAGTGGAACCATACCCACATCTATTTTTAATATCAAGTTATGCAATTTATCACACAGCTCACAAAATTTATCTTTCAATTAGGATTGCAACCCGATTTTGTAAATTAATAAAAAATAGTCAAACAAAGTCCAAAAATTAAGATTCTTGACTTTTTGAAACCTAGATTTAGAGTAATTAATCATAGAATCAAAAATCAAACAGAAACACCAACATATCATCAAGTTATTCAATCTACAATCTAAAACACAGAATCTGTCAACAAGCAGATTCAAACCAAAAGTCACAAAAATCATGATTTTTATATCTCTATGATCCTAAATCCCCAAGGGACTATTTTATATGATCAAAACACATCCTTTTATTATTCATAAATATTTTATTACAAAGATTTTAAGGGTTTTCATATCAAGAAATAAATAAAACAATTTTAACATGTAGATTGTCAAGTTTATCGTGTTTCGTTTTCTTATGATTTCATGTTCTTGGATACGTTCATCCCACAATCCCAAATCAAAGAAAAGTAAACAAAACATATAAAAACATGCTTACTTTCTTGTTTTATCAATGAAGACTCCAAAACCTTGATTCAAGAATCACCAAAATCAATTGTATGTATGTCTAGGGAGGAGTTTTAAAGAAAGTGTTGTTTAGAGAGAAAAATGTGATGTGTGTGTGTGTGGTGTGGATTTCGGCCATGGAAGGAGAAAAGGAAGAGAAAAGGTTTTCAAATCAAAGGTTGTGTAATCAAAATCTTATTAAAAACATATTAACTCTCATTTACAACAATTTAACTACTATTAATCAATAATAAACTTTAGATTAAGACTTTTATTTAATAACATGTATCATGTAACATTTTTAATACAAGATTACTAGGCATAACATAATCTAAAGTTCATGGTACATTTTAATAATTAACATGTACATGTAATATAAGATGCATATAACAATCATTCTTGACCATTTATTACACATAACCTACATATAGACATGTAGCATATGATATGTAGCATGTAACATATATTACCATTGTTCGTAATGTAACATGTGACAAGTAGTGTGTAATATATATCACATTAGTTTATGGTGTAACATGTTACAAGTAGTATGTAATATATATCACACTAGTTTATATAACACGTAACATGTAGAACTTAACATTTTGCCTACCATATGTATCATAACATTTGCAACAAGTTATTATATTTCCTATAATATGTATCATAAAATTTATAACAAGTTTATTATTTTAATTAATAGCACTTGTTATTGTTGTTTGACCGCCAACGACTCAGACAAACTCCTGTGTGTGATTATGCGACATGTGACATGCGACATGGATGCTAGTTTTCTGACTGAGTTAACAAAATTAACCGAGTTTAGTTAACGGGGTTAACCTACAAATGCCGGGTGTCACAGTTTCTTTATCGCATTTCTAGAAGTCCATATGTTTGTTCACTGTACATTCAGTACGTCAGTAGACTTTCAGTCTATATGTTTGTTCACTGTACCAGTACGTCAGTAGACTTTCAGTCTATATGTTTGTTCACTGTACATTATGTGCGTCAGTAGACTTTCAGTCTATAAGTTTGTTCCACTAATATTTCTGCAGTGTTACTCGTATTTTAGCAAAATTTTCCATTTGTCACATCATCCCCTTGTTGAAAGAAATTCTGTACTCGAAATTTTGAATATGATATATGGAAACTATAACCATAGTTTCTTGATAGTGAAAGCGTCTGAACGCTTGATAGTATAAACAAATAGGAAGTGCTGAGACTAATGATTTTAATGTTGTTGGGAACCAAACGAGATTCAAGTATTCACTTGATTAGAGATATTAAGATAAATTAAACTGGGAGGTTTGTCATACGAATATCTGATCAATGTTTGTAAAAGTTGATGCATTCAACTACGACTTTTTAAGATTTTAGGTATTTCATTATAATGGAAATATTTCAAAAGCAGTAAAGGAGTTGAGTCTCAATAGTTTACTCTCATTTCCAGATAAGCTTAGTAATAGGTACGACTACCATTGCGGAAGTGATACAAATGTTAAGGATTTAGAAAATAAGGTTTCTATAGCTCAAGGAGATGGTGGTTCATAAAGATGAATTTGTATATAAGAGTTTCATTTACCGACCAAGTCCGGCTATCGAGTGATGAATACTAATACGTCTTTTGTTTCCTATTTTGGTCAATATGGTAATTTTAGTTCATGGAACTCAATAATGAGGAAGCTTGTAACATGTTACAACATCCCAAAGATGGTCATAAGATTCGGATAACTATTACGCTGATTTGCCAAGGTTGAGTTTCCTCTATTCCACACTAGGAACCGTTAGAAAATATACTACTTGCCCAATTGAACTATGATTTACAAGTCCTTTGGCTTTTGCTTAAACTATGGAAGCTAGCGCTCTTTTAATCAGGGAGGTATGGTTTATCGGATTGGATCGTTACTCAACATAGTTAAGGTAGTAAAGTTTCATAAAACGATTGTGTTCAACATAAATTTTGAGGTTGATGGCATGGACACGAAGGACATGTGTCCCGAAATAAAGTGTTGATGAAACTGCTCGTACCAGAATTCCTATCAAAGTAATTTGGTTAAAGTCAAGATTTCTCCATTTCTAAGATCACGTGATTTGGAGATACCAAGGGAGTTAATTTAAGTGATTGAAGTATAAAAAAATCCAAGGTGAGTGTCAAATGCATTCTTTGATAATTGATGCTTTATCAAGGTTCAGAAACGGGACGAACTCTTCCACTCTTAAACAGTGGAGTTAACCTTCCGCAAAGCATAAAATGTCATTTGAACCAAACAAGTCGGTGTTATAATCACTTTAACTGAATGAAGTCCAAAGTTAGGTATCGTTTTGAATATTCGGTAAATATCAAAGACATTCCATATTAGAAATTGAAAGGAATGGTCAAAGGTTCGTTTATTTCTTCTTTATTGTTAATACCCGTGATTACAGAGGATTGTGCGTTTCCAGTCAAACGAATTATGATTACCCGAAAGGGTGTTGCATCCGATAGGAGTTCAGGATAAATTAATAATGGAGATCATGGAAATTAGCCCCCATCTTCAATGAGGTTTTCAGATTGTTTGAAACAAGTCAGACGTCTTCTTATGTTTGTATTTGTCTGGCCTCAAGAGACATGATATGATTTTAGCCTAAGAGTTTGTCGCTATCACTGAGAATGAGAGACGTTGTTCAACGTTAACGACGATTAACCAAATGCAGAATGCATATCCAATGAGTAATTTAATTGAGACTGTCCTTAACTAGTCTAGGTATCGAAAGAAAAGACATCATCAACTAGCTCGGTCAGCAGGTTTAGTCATTAGGTAGGATGGGCATCTAATGTATCTTATGTAGGAATACTAATCATCAGTCAGAATGACACGATTTCCCTTGCCCTCCACTCTAGCGGCGGACATTGTGGTTCAATTCCAACATCGAACAAGGCATATTTCAAAAATATCTCTCCTAACGTCAGCGGATTGTTTCTTGGTCGTAAGGTAGCTCTTGTCTCACCACTTTGGTGCAAATACCAATTTTGGTTAAAGCGAACATAACTATGCTCAAGGTAGGAAAGTCGGTTAGTGATATCCCCAACATCAACATACCGTTAGCGTTTATATATACGGTGTACCGCAACTAACTCACCACACTAATAGCACATCTTTGGTGGCTCTCATTACCAATCCTAACGAAGCTGTATCTTCCCAGTGTCAAGTGTAACTGGTAAATTTCTCTTCTCCACTATTGGCAAGAAAAGATGAGTATGTGTTTTTCATCTAAGAAAGATCAATATTAATCCATATAAATAATTGGATGGTCGGTTACTCGTCATTCCTCGTGAGTTACGGATCTTAGCAGGGTTTTGATGATGAACGGTCTTACGCCAACTGACATGACTTATTCACGTTAACTATCTACTCCTTAGTCGGGCGGTATAAGGTACTCCGAGAATAGAAATACGATGTTGCTTAGACATTATTACTATGGACAAATAGAAGTCATAATGAGAACACGGTTATTCGGGTTTCATTCAAATTAAGGCTTGTCACGGTCGAAGTTATTATCGGAGGTTGTTCGTCTATTGGATAGTATGTCCATCACTTTGTTGTTTATCTACTAGAAGAAAAGTTTAACCATATGTCTCGTCAAGGTTATACTCGTTGTTATATTGAAGTTTAGGTTTGGTAATTATCGCTTCGTTATGTGCATGCAAATTTATGGCATTTAGTGAGTTCGAGCTTGTACTGAAGAAAAATGGGAAGAAATCAATTTAGTTTCCTTCATGAGGGAATTCAATAATACTTAGGCTATTCGGGGTTTGACTCAAACTAGGGAGAGTCAGTGC
This sequence comes from Bidens hawaiensis, assembly GCF_021521415.1. NCBI lineage: Eukaryota > Viridiplantae > Streptophyta > Magnoliopsida > Asterales > Asteraceae > Bidens > Bidens hawaiensis. Next base: position 14,927 of record NW_027495623.1, on the reverse strand, counting down.
TGGAGGTTTGTATCAAAAACCTATTCATTGTTACTATAGGCATACAAGATGAGTTACACCATCAGCCTTCACATACGATCAAGGCGTTACTTCAGACGATTATGAATCATTGCTCTGAGTCCAAAAACTTTCTAGGAAAAGTTGCATAGGGAATTCCCCAATCCTTAGGGAGGTGTCTTTAGAGCTATGGGTCGAGAGGAAGATTCAATGCTTTATGAAAGGTTACATAACTAAATTACCGATTTCCATGAGAGTTGAGGTAGGACCATACTAGTAGCTAGTTCATGGGGTCAAGATGAGGCGAGTGATTAAAATTATTTAAGAGAATGTTAGCCAAATAGGGGTGTTAAAGAAGATATTTCTCAAAGAGTTTTGTTATAGGGTTACGGTTCCATCCGTGCATAAGGTATTCCAATTCATCTCATTCTAGTGGAGGTTCGATGGTTTAAATTATGTTTTCCAATGTCCTTGAGAGAACAGGATTATCTTATGGAATGGTCTTATTATAGAGTTTGTCAATGTCAGAAAAAAAATTTCAAGCTAAAATGGGAGTTAACAATTGGTCAGGGTAAGTATATCAACCAGAACTTCTAGCTAGGTCGCACAAACATGGTGTTGGTTTACAAGAGGTTCTTAAAACTTCGCATATACACTAGTGTTAGACGTCTTGCCACGAAACGCCAGAGAGGTTTTGAATTCAAATTATTTTCATAACATGGTTTTGAAAAGATATCTTAAGCGTGCCAAAATAACTTGCATATTGGTAACTAAAACATCAATTTTTTTATGAGGATCCATCTTCAATCGGCTAGTCGCTTCTACCAGTTATATAACATATTATACAATTTCTATTAGTGTTGGACTAGTTATGAGAGTTTCCAGCAATGGTGGAAACTTAGGTTTGAGATTCATGGACTATGACCACACTATAGGATTCATCAGGATTCACATGCACCATAAATTTATTATTAAGTGTGAACCCAAAATAATAATTCGGTTTACATGATCAGCCCAATTCCTCCCACCATGCGTCAAGTTGTCCCTTAGTTTGGATTGCTGAGTACAGAATGATACAAATCATGAAAAGGTGAGCAAAAAGACTTTTTATTGATCATACATAGATTAGTTCAGAGTTTCACCCAAAACTTTGGTTGGGAAAAGATTATCCGAGTATTCACTCGAGTCGAACACACTAAGAGTTCAGCTTAAGAAATGGGAGAAGAATACATGTTCGGGAAGCAAACATGCCATCGAAGTATGACTTAGACATAAAATAGAAATAAAGTGAAGTAAGCATTTTTTTCCCTCTAAGTCAGAATAGACTTTGAGTGTACCATAAGCAAGATGTTTTCAGTTGCGCAGTCAATCTACTCTTCCAACAGCATCGACTAATGAAATGAGCGTGTGGCTCAGGAATGAAAATTATGGCATCTCAATGCCGATGAATTTCTAAAAAAAATGCCTTCAAAGGTCTGCCTCAAATAGGTGTCTTACCCGAGACTCAAGTTTGGAGTTTGGGGTGGAGTATGGCTAGTAAGTTTAGGATGCTCAAGATGGTAGATAGATAAGAGACTCACTTCCGACATACCTAACTCTTGAAGAGGTTATACTCGTTTGGCGTTGTCCGTGCAAGGGCTTGAGATGAATCATCATTCTAGGCGATGCCGTTGATATATTCAAGCCGGTATTTCATCGACTCCAATGATGTGAGAATGGGTGAAGGTTCCGATGTGCCAACAAGAGTGGCGTGCTCCTTATCCGAGGATAATGTTGTGGATGATGTCGACATACCCGTATGGCATTGTAGAGTTAAGTGGTTATGTACTAACATACTACGTACCCCAAAGTACAGAATAAACGTGTATGCAAATGCATGGCTAATATGCTTGTCATAAATGAGTGCAAAAGCTAAGTGCGAAATCAATGCGGTGTGAATACGACATTTACACATACTGAGTGCATACATGAATGAAATGTATGTCTGGGTTTGTAAGTATTAAAACTGACACAAGGCTTTCAAAACGATTATAGACTGGTTTTTGAAAACAAACCTAGTTCACTATAACCAATGGTTCTGATACCAATCTGTCACACCCTCAGTTTTCGACTAACGGGGTTTTACCGTGAGGCGCGTGACATACCAGGATCTAGCCATGTGTCATAACGAACAACCAATTTAAAATGGAAATATTTAAATATTATTGCTCATCAAAAAATGAGGTAAGTACATTTACAATAAAGTTTTGACATTTGCGGAAGCGTATAATTTATGAAGACACTTAAAAACCCAGAGTGCGTGTCAAGACGCCCAGACATAACATTTCATTAAAGACTCCCAGCATAATTCGATGCTTAGTGGGATCCATGCATCCTAGACTCATTTCAACTTCGCGCGTGCACCTTATACACCTAAGAAAGACATGCTAAAACGGGTCAACACAACGGTTGTTGAGTTCACAGGTTTGAGTTTAAAAACAAGTTTGTTAAACAAACCATTTAGTAAGTAACGTTGTAAACAATAAAGCATGGATAATGTATGCAATAGTAATACCGCTAGTTAATTACGCTAGCAATCATGTTACATTAGTGTAGGTTCCATTGTGACCGAGGCTGACTTGTTAGTTTGTTTGCCACAACGGAGTCTAATATAAGACTGGTGCATATTGCGTTCCTAGTAAATGAAACGCCCGACGACTCCCTCAACCGAGAGCCCCGAGGGGGTTCGTCAAACCCAGTAGTACTACCTTTCATTACCGAGCCAATGTACAATTGTTAACGGTCCAATGTGCATGGGGGACTTCAGTTTAAGTTCACTATGTACCCATGATGTATTAAAAAGTCTACAATTATCCAAAAGTTTGTATGTTGCATGCTTTCCCCCCAAAAGGTGTAAGTAAAAAGTGGGGTAGTGAAACTCACCTCGAATGCGGTTCAAATTGAAAGTCAACTGCTTAAGTCAAAGTTGTTCTAGTGCCTAAATCATACAAGCACTATAAGTATTTGCTAAGCGATTCCTAGAACCTTTAGTATCCAAACAATTCCATTGTTTATTTAAAGTTTGACCAAAGTTTGACTTTTTGTTGACTTTGACCAAAGTTTGACTTTTTGTTGACTTTGACCAAAGTTTGACTTTTCGTTTGACTTTTGACCAAAAGGTCCAAGTTGTTGACCGTTGAATAAAAAGTCCAAGTCTCGATGCCCGAAGACTAAAATTTAAGTTTTGTTAACCGTTGACCAAAATGTTGCCCTTTGACCAAAATATTGACCGACAACCCGTTGGTGACTTTTGACCAATATTCTAGACTTAGAATAATTACATGATGTTCCTAGTCACAATTTAATCAAAAATCAAGTAATGTGCACTCAGTCACTTTTCATACAATCCAATGACTAAGTCCAACTTCTATCACATTCAACACTTCATAAGTAAGACTAACCACTTAGTCAAATAGTTCTAAGTTGACCCATAAAGTCATAATTCAATTTAGCACAATCAATATATTACAAATTACAACTATTTTAACTAACCAATATATTGATCATCCTTAACAAGTTTTCAATCATCAAAACCGATTTTTCCAACCAAACAAAACTTGTAATTAAATTACCAAATAATTCACACGTATTCTTAAAAGTATTAGGTATAACATATATTTTTATTATAATTTTACAGTTCACCAAAACATACAGAATATTCAAACTCTACAACAACCTAATTTCAGTCCCTATTTTAACACAGCAGTACACAAATATTTTCCAAAAATTCTATATTTGTCCAATTGATGCAAGACTAATTGAATTAGATTCCTACTTCAATTTACAACATTCCATAAGTGGAACCATACCCATATCTATTTTTAATATCAAGTTATGCAATTTATCACCCAGCTCACAAAATTTATCTTTCAATTAGGATTGCAACCCGATTTTGTAAATTAATAAAAACTAGTCAAACAAAGTCCAAAAATTATGATTCGTGACTTTTTGAAACCTAGATTCAGAGTACTTAATCATAGAATCAAAAATCAATCAGAAACACCAACATATAATCAAGTTATTAAATCTACAATCTAAAACACAGAATCTGTCAACAAGCAGATTCAAAACAAAAGTCACAAAAATCATGATTTTTGTATCTCTATGATCCTAAATCCCCAAGGGACCATTTTATTTGATCAAATAACATCTTTTTATTGTTCATAAATATTTTATTACAAAGATTTTGAGGGTTTTCATACCAAGAAATAAATAAAACAATTTTAACATGTAGATTGTCAAGTTTATCGTGTTTCGTTTTCTTATGATTTCATGTGCTTGGATACGTTCATCCCACAATCCCAAATTCAAAGAAAAGTAAACAAAACATATAAAAACATGCTTACTTTTTTGTTTTATCAATGAAGACTCCAAAACCTTGATTCAAGAATCAACAAAATCAATTGTATGTATGTCTAGGGAGGAGTTTTAAAGAAAGTGTTGTTTAGAGAGAAAAATGTGATGTGTGTGTGTGTAGTGTGGATTTCGGCCAAGGAAGAGAAAAGGTTTTCAAATCAAAGGTTGTGTAATCACAATCTTATTAAAAACATATTAACTCTCATTTACAACAATTTAACTACTATTAATCAATAATAAACTTTAGATTAAGACTTTTATTTAATAACATATATCATGTAACATTTTTAATACAAGTTTACTAGGCATAACATAATCTAAAGTTCATGGTACATTTTAATAATTAACATGTACATGTATTATAAGATGCATATAACAATCATTCCTGACCATTTATTACACATAACATACATATAGACATGTAGCATATGATATGTTGCATGTATCATATATTACCATTGTTCATAATGTAACATGTAACAAGTAGTGTGTAATATATATCACATTAGTTTATGGTGTAACATGTTACAAGTAGTATGTAATATATATCACACTAGTTTATATAACATGTAACATGTAGCACTTAACATTTTGCCTACCATATGTATCATAACATTTGTATCAAGTTATTATATTTCATATAATATGTATCATAAAATTTATAACAAGTTTATTATTTTAATTAATAGCACTTGTTATTGTTGTTTGACCGCCAACGACTCAGACAAACTCCTGAGTGTGATTATGCGACATGTGACATGCGACATGGATGCTAGTTTTTTGACTGAGTTAACAAAATTAACCGAGTTTAGTTAACGAGGTTAACCTACAAATGTCGGGTGTCACAGTTTCTTTATCGCATTTCTAGAAGTCCATCATATTAATCACATTATGTCATAGTGGTCGGTGTCTGATCACATGTTATGCTTTTTCTTGAACGGATACGTCATATCTGCACAAACACATGCAAGGACACATTCAAAGAAACAATTAGTCATTAAAGTTCATAGCTTTAACATGCATTAAGTTATATTTGGAGAAGAAATGAATATTGGTCTTTAAGAACCCGTTTTTCGACAAATTAATAACCTAAACAGAAAATAAAGATGTCTAATAAACATGAAATTGAAGCCCTAAACCCATACGATGGGTGTCGGAATTCATTCAATTGATGCTTACCGAGTCGGATTAAGTTGGATGACCAAGTGAGGTTAGGAATTTTAGCAAACGATTGAAATTCTAGGTAGCTAGCAAGTTGGCAATAATGCAAGTAAGAAAGAGGGAAGAAGGTGAAATGAAAAGTTTTCTAAGTCCCACTTATATAGTGTACGATGTGCACATTTGAAAGTGGGTTTCAGATGAATTCTGTCGTTTTGCATATGAATAATGCCAAAAACTCTGTTTTAAATTTACCAGCATAAAGCTTGCTCGATAAAGTGTATTTCCAAAGCATGCTCGTCCTAGAGTTTGCTCAAGTATTTTAAAATAATTAAAAATAAACTAAGTGAATAAAATGAAGGAAGCTTACTTTATTATACAAGATTGCTCGAGAAATAAATCACAAGGCAAATAATCAAGTATAATTTATCAAATAATCATCCTTACTATGGATCAATAAAGAACCCGAAATAATTAACTTAGAGATATTTCAAATTGTCAACCTTACTCAAATACCTTATTAATGCTAACCATACTTGATTATACTTAGAAAAGCAAACATTTAATCAAGTTTAGAAATATACATTCCGATATAGTTCCAAAGTAAAGTTTACTCAACAATACCTTAAAAGTGAAAAGTGTTCTTGATGAAACTAGATGTATTAAATTAATACAAAATTTTATTCAAAGTATACAGTGTACTTGCAAAGTAAATTTTTCTTATAAACTCTTGAAATTTATAAGTATGCGTGGAAAATACTTGGATTATTATAATAATACACAAGTGTGCTCTAGGCATGAAGTTTGCTCGGTAAACAAGGTTTACTGGAGAACACTTGTAATTTCATAGTATATTATGTAAGCCAATCCAAACTTATGAAGTATGCTACAAAAATACAAATTTCAACTAAAACAACCAAGTGTACTCGATACAAGTATTTAAAGCATATTCATACATGTATCACATATTCATCAATTGTTCTTGATGAAGATAACCTTCTAAACAACCAAGTTTATTTAAAAGTATATAATCATCAAAGTGTACTCGATAATAAGTGAATAGTGCTTTTCAAATCAGGTAATCATCAAGTTTGCTCGAATGAGTTAAACTTCAAATAAAAACACCTAAGTTTACTCGAAAGTTTATAAACATCAAAGTTTACTTGAAATAATGTATGCAGACATATTCAAAGGTTAAAAGGTTAAAATCCAACTCTTTATGACTTAAACTTTTACATCAAACAATTTTCTCGTTAAAGTTCAAAGTTTAAAAGCAATAAGGTGCATAATTAGATCAAATTTCAGCTATATCCTTCCAAACTGTTTTCTCTTTCACGAAAAGATCTCAACATGGGATCATATTGATTTAGTCACCTTTCAATACTTTATTCTCAACATTATTAGGACAGATCAGGCAGGTTAATAGCAGGCCTATACTTAGCATAAATTTCATTACTTTGGTGATATGCTTAAGTTTCAGTTAAGTGCATAATACAAAAATGGATAACACTTATTGTACTATGATGTCCCATATCTATTCTCAAAGCTTATTTGGCATTCTCCTGATCACCCCAATTTGACTTCAACCCCTTGATATTTGGTCAAAATATTTTTTCATGACAGCACTTGTAAATTTTCTTAACAATTTTTCTTTTCAAAATTGTTTACAAACATTTGAGGTTGAACGTTGGACTTACATGCCATCCGAACTTACAAACATTCCATTCAAGGTGTTTAGGACTTATAGTGATGCCCCACCTCTGTAGTTCAATTTTAAACCCTCATGTTTGTTTTCATTATAAACTTTTGATACAGGTCAACTTTTGGTTGATAGATAATCATTTTGCTCAATTTTGTTCTTTGTCATATTCATAAGATGTTTCATTTTGAGTGAAAAAATACCAAAAGTTTCGTGTATGACTAGATTATCACTTTTCTACCTATCATTCAGAGAGATTTTTCTTGATACATGCATATTCAACAATGTAACTCCACATTTAGTTTAGCATAGTCATTATGTTTATATCACCTCAGTTTTTACACATCATGGAAAGCAACCATACTTATCAATGACTACACTAATAGTCTTTACAGCCTATTAAATTCATATGATTGTCATAAATAATCAATCTACTATCATTTCCCTAAGGTTAGATCAATTTTAATTGAAAACCTCTTAAACTTATTTAAAGCTTTAAACTGAATAATCTTATCATTTCTCTACACCATCAACTTGCTCAGTTTGTCAAAAATGATTTGTAAAACTTCGTTTAAAAATGTTCATTTAAGCATACAAGTTTAAAACAAGTCACAGTTTTGACATAAGCAATAAGTAACATATTCAAGAATAATCAGATAATGAGTGACACATAATAATACAAGCAAACTTAACATAATGTTCTACCTTGAATAATTATGAAAATTCTATCATGTATTAGACATATCATCATATCAATTATCCAACATATTCAAAATATAAGTTAAGAATACATTATAGACACATATCAGGTAAGCACACTTATCAGGATATCACACACAGGTACTGAATTCAAACCTAAGCGTCATAGATACCTAAGTCACACATATAGTCATTCAAGGCACATAACATTTAAGAATAAACACAGATTCACAGATATAACACAACTCACTCATCAAGACCTTTCAAAAGGTAGTCAGTTAGCACAATGAGCACACATAATCAATCAGAGTTGATCATGCCTAATGCTTTCAATAGGAAGTGAAATCTTGTATTGTCTATTGGCTTGGTGAATAAATCTGCCAAGTTATCACTCGTATCAACTCTTTTCATTTCTGTTAGTCCTTTTTCACTACAATCTCTAATGAAATGGTGTCTGATTTCAATGTGCTTGATCTTAGAGTGTTGTCATGGGTTTTTAACAATGAACAAAGCAGCAGTATTATCAATGAAAATAGAAGTGTTCAAGTAATTCAAACCATAGTCCAACAGTTGATTTTGAATCTAGAGAACTTGTGCACAGCAGGCAGGTGCAACAATGTACTCAGCTTCAGCAGTAGAGATTGACACATTTGTTTGCTTCTTGCATTGCCATGATACTAGACTGTCTCCCAACAATTAACATCCGCCTGATGTAGACTTCCTACTCATTTTGCATCCATCATAGTCACTATCAGTGTAAGCAAGTAGATCAAAGGAATGGTTCTTTGGATACCATATCCCCAAATCAGGTTTTCCCTTCAAATATCTAAAGATCCTCTTGACAACAGTCATATAAGACACCTTTGGACATGATTGAAATCTTGCACACACACACACACAACAAACATAATATCAAGCCTTGAAGCAGCCAGGTACATCAAAGACCTAATCTTAGCTCTATATTCATATTCATCAACATGCTCCCCCTTTTCATCAGCTACCATATTCTCATGTGTGTCCATTGTAGTAGAAGCAGTTTTCAAGTCTTGACATTTGAACATGTTCAATATGTCTTGCACATACTTTGATTGGTAAATGAGTATACCATCTTTTTTTGTTGAAGTTGCAATCCCAGAAAGAAATTCATTTCTCCCATTGAGATCATGCAATACTTAGACTTCATCACTTCCTGAAACCCCATACACATATTTTTATCAGTAGATTCAAAGATGATATCATCAACATAAACTTGAACCAAAAGTAAATCTCTTCCCCTTTTCTTGTAGAAGAGTGTCTGTCGATGACTCCCTTTGAAAACTATTCACAAGCAGGTGGTTTAATAACTCATCATACCAAGCTCTTGGAGCTTGATGTAGTCTATATAGAGCCTTGTTCAGCTTGTATACTCTTTAAGGATACTCACGATCCTCAAAACCACGAGGTTGAGTGACATACACCTCATCTTCTATTTTTCCATTTAAGAAAGCAGACTTTACATCTAATTGAAATACTCTGATGTTCTTGGATGCAGCATAGGCTAGGAATATTCTAATTGAAATACTTCCTCAATCCCTATTCCTTCTTCTTGTAGGCAACATAATGCACCTAGTCTTGCTTTGTTCTTCATTACAACCCCTCTTTCATCCCTTTTGTTTCTGAAAGCCCATTTTGTGCCTATTGCATACTTTCCTCTTGGCTTATCCACAAGTTCCCACACTTGAAAATTTCTAAACTGAGCCAACTCCTCTTGTATTGCTTCCACTCAACTATTGTCTTTTAAAGCTTGAACATTGTTCTTGGGTTCAATTTGAAATAGGAAGTAGGATTACAAACAAATATTTGCAGATTCAGATGCACATCTTGTAACTCTTTCATGAATGTCCCCAATGATATTATTAGCAGGATGATTTCTCTCTATAAGTTTGAACAATTTGATCTGAAGAAATAGTTAATCAAGATTTGAGTCATTAACATCTTGTTCTTCGGTGATCAAATCTGATTTTCTTTGATTCAAATCAGCAACTTCTTCAAAATTCTGTTGGGATGTTGAAGCAATATCATTTCCAATGTTTAAATTTGGAAACTGTAACACCCCGACCAAAGGCGGATTATACATCGGGGCGCCACATATTGTTTCATTACTCGTGACACTATTGGGTGTCAATATTTAATAAATACATTCATTCGCGCACGCGCAAGGTAAACACAAGATAACATAAATCACATAAATCAATATATTATAAATCATAATATTCGAACAGCAATAACTTGTCTTGATACATTTTAATCTAGGTCCAAAATAAAGAACTTCCTACGTGACCTCAAGCTCCAAAACAGCTACAGCAAACCTGAACATGTGTTAAAATAAACGTCAAACACTTGCGTGCTGGTGAGAAATCAAGTTTAATAGTTAATACATAGATAACAATAAATCTGCGCGCAACATGTGTATGTCTGGTTTTCAACAGGGGTGTAATCTGATCGGGACCAACTCTAAGATTCATAGACTGCCAGTGCTCACAATTGAGCTCACAAACAAGACAAATTGTGCATGTGTAAACAAAAGAGAAAATCATAAACGATAGTTCTCCCGTGTTCATCTAATGGTACCATGAGAACTGCGGAATAGACCGACAAGACGGTTAATGATCCACACATACAAATAAACAGCCAAGTCTACGTCCTCAACACATGGGATACTGCGCGACTAAAGTTCATAAACAGTTTAAGACTCTAAGTTTGTATGAACACATGAACATCCCAAAACATTAAAAGCAAAAAGGGATTAGATACGAGATTACTCACTTGATAATCGGTGTGGTGTAAGATAAAGCAAGAGCCAATCTCTTAGCAAGCAAAGTTAACCTATATATAAGATTATTGTTTTAATGATTTGTTTTAAGTCTTGATTATAAGTTAGCATAATTAATAAGTAAATTATTATATATAATATATATATTACCGGAAAAGCAGGGCAGAACAAAGGAGAAGACGGAGGCAGAGAGAGGAGGCGACAGAGGAAGAACAACGGCAAGGAGCAAGAGAGAACAGGAGAGTTTAAGATTAAGTGTTTGTGTGTGATGTGTTAGGAAATTAACATTATTATTTATAGGGAAACCCTAGGGAACACAATCCCTAGAAAAGAGGAAAAGATCTCCAAAAAGTAAAAGATTCCAAAAGCAAAAGATCTCAAAAGATATGGCAGCTGCAGGGGGCAAAGGAAAAGCTGACAGGAACAGTAAAAAGGCATGGGAGGGTCAGATAAAGGTACTGGTCAAGCATGGAAAAGCAGATCTCAAAAGATAATGTCAGTCACTTTTTCTGCCAACCAATGGGGTTGGTGCGCATGCTGCGCCGAAAGTAACTTTTCCGACATAAAGCAGATTAGGTCAACAGCACAGAAGATAAGACAGCACAAAAGCTAACGGCTAGATAAAACAGAAGAAAAGACTCAAGGGTTAAGCGCGAGAAGGCATCGAGCGCGAAGGCAAAAGTGCGTGAGCGCGAAGGCAGACAGAACCAACCTTAACGCGCCGCGGGAAGAACGGCATCCATAGCGCGCTGCGGGAAGAACTAACATCCTTAGCGCGCTGCGGGGACAGTTCGTCTCACGTATCGCAGTAACAGGTGGTCTTCACGCAGGCTTCCTTGTAAGGAGTCTGGCGCGTGGAGCTGCGCAGACAACCTTAGGCGGGAAGGAACAAAGGACAAAGAGGGTTCAAGGCTTAAGGGCGGGACGGCGACAAGAGGGAAAAGAAGGCGGAAAGAGAGAAGAAGAGGGACGGGACGGCGGAAAGAAAGAGAGAGAAAGAGGCGGGAAGGAAAATATATTATTATTATTTAAAGTAAAATATAAGCATAAATAAATAAATATTAAATCATAAAAGAAAGAGATCGGGTCAAAGAAACGGGTACCTGGGTCGGGTCGGATCGGGGCAGATGTCACAGTCTCCCCTACTTTAAGAAATTTCGTCCCGAAATTTATCTCGAAGTAGGTTGCGCAGAGAACAGGTGCGGGTACTTGATCTTCATTTGATCTTCCCTTTCCCATGTAAACTCGGCTCCGCGCTTGGACTCCCAGCGAACTTTCACGATAGGGATACGACTGCGCTTGGTTTGCTTAACCTCGCGATCCATAATCTCAACAGGCTTCTCAACGAAATGCATGGATTCATCAACTTGAACTTCATCAAGTGGAATGTGAAGGTTCTCATCGGCTAAACACTTCTTGAGATTGGATACATGGAACGTTGGATGCACATTGCTGAGCGCAGGCGGCAGGTCAAGTCTGTAGGCAACTTTTCCTACACGCGCGAGAATCTTAAATGGTCCAACATAACGAGGAGCAAGCTTACCCTTCTTCCCAAAGCGGACAACACCTTTCCAAGGCGACACTTTGAGGAGAACAAGATCACCAACTTGAAATTCGAGAGGCTTCCGCCTACGATCTGCGTAGCTCTTCTGTCGGCTTCGGGCAGTCAGCAGATGATCACGGATCTTGGCGATTTTATCGGTTGTCTCTTGAACAAGTTCGGGTCCTGTGATTTGAGCTTCTCCCACTTCGCTCCAACAAATCGGGGAGCGGCACTTACGACCGTAAAGTGCTTCAAATGGGGCCATACCGATACTGGAATGATAGCTGTTGTTATAAGAGAACTCAATCAAAGGCAGGTGTGAATCCCAATTACCTCCAAAATCAAGAACACAAGATCGGAGCATATCCTCAAGAGTTTGAATAGTTCGCTCAGACTGACCGTCAGTCTGAGGATGATATGCCGTACTCATGTCCAAGCGAGTTCCTAGCGCAGATTGGAGAGATTTCCAAAAGCGAGATATAAACCGGCCATCGCGATCGGATATGATGCTCAAAGGAGTACCATGGCGGCAGACAATTTCCTTGACATAAAGCTGCGCGAGCTGCTCAACACGGTAGTTTTCACGAATGGGCAGAAAGTGAGCAGACTTAGTCAAACGATCCACTATTACCCAAATGCTATCATGTTTGCTTGCTGTCAAAGGTAACTTGGTAATAAAGTCCATCGCTACACATTCCCATTTCCACGTAGGAATTTCTGGTTGTTCGAGCAAACCAGATGGGCGTTGGTGTTCAGCTTTTACCTTAGAACAAGTCAGGCATTTAGCTACGAACACAGCAATATCCTTTTTCATACCGGGCCACCAATAAGTAATGCGCAAATCCTTGTACATATTATCAGTGCCGGGATGAATAGAATATCGAGATTTATGCGCTTCACTCAGGATATCAGCGCGAAGATTCTCATCAAAGGGAATCCAGATGCGATTGAGATAGCAGAGAATTCCACTCAGATTGGGCACAAAATGCGCTTCCGCGCCACACGCTAACTCGGCGCGAAGGTTACCATTACTGATGGATGCGCGCTGCGCGTCACGAATGCGTGATTCAAGATTGCTCTGAATCGGCGCAAAGTGAAGCTGCGTGCGCGGCAAGATACAGTTAAGCTGGCAGGGTTTTCGGCTGAGCGCATCGGCTACCACATTAGCTTTACCAGGATGATACCGGATCTCACAATCGTAATCGCTGATGAGTTCGTTCCATCGGCGTTGTCTCATGTTGAGTTCCTTCTGATCAAAGATATGCTGAAGGCTTTTATGGTCAGTGTAGAGGATACACTTAGTACCATAAAGGTAGTGTCTCCAGATCTTTAACGCAAATACCACTGCACCAAGTTCGAGGTCGTGAGTTGTATAATTCTTTTCATGAACCTTAAGTTGCCTTGATGCGTAAGCGATAACCTTGCCTCGTTGCATAAGAACACAACCGAGACCTTGGTTGGAGGCATCTCAGTACACGACAAAATCATCATTACCCTCAGGTAGCGCAAGAACAGGAGCTTCACACAACAATCTCTTGAGCGTTAGAAAGGCTTCTTCTTGCTTCGAGCCCCAAATATACGGTTTACCTTTGTGCGTTAGAGCTGTTAAAGGCAAAGCGATCTTCGAGAAGTTCGAAATGAAGCGCCGGTAATAACCAGCTAAGCCCAGAAAGGAACGGATTTCGGTAGGAGTGGTCGGCGTAATCCAGTTCTTGATTGCTTCAATTTTGGATGGGTCGACATGAATACCCATCTTGTTCACAACATGGCCAAGAAACTGTACTTCATCAGACCAGAATTCACACTTGGAGAGCTTGGCAAAGAGCTGCTCGGTTCGAAGCTTTTGCAACACCAACCGAAGATGTTGCTCATGCTCGGCTTTGGTCTTAGAATACACCAGAACATCATCGATAAACACAATCACGAATTTATCCAAGAAAGGCCTACACACCCGATTAATTAGATCCATGAAAACGGCGGGTGCGTTGGTTAAACCGAAAGACATGACCAAGAATTCAAAGTGGCCATAACGAGTTCGAAAAGCAGTCTTGGGAATATCTTCATCGCGGATGCGCAACTGGTGATAGCCAGAGCGGAGATCGATCTTGGAAAAACAAGAGGCACCTTGGAGTTAATCAAAGAGGTCGTCAATACGCGGTAAAGGATACCGGTTCTTAATGGTGAGTTTGTTCAACTCGCGGTAATCAATACACATGCGAAACGATCCATCTTTCTTTTTAACGAACAACACCGGAGCACCCCAGGGCGAAGAGCTAGGGCGGATGAATCCTTTAGCAGTCAACTCTTGAAGTTGGCTGGCCAATTCTTGCATCTCAGCGGGCGCAAGACGGTAAGGAGATTTAGCTACGGGGGAAGCACCAGGGACAAGATCAACACGAAACTCGACTTCACGAGCGGGAGGAATACCAGGAAGATCATCAGGAAAAACTTCAGGGAAATCACGCACAACAGGGATATCGCGAAGTTTCTTTTCTTCAGCAGGTTTAACCACATGGGCTAGAAATGCAATACACTTCTTTCGCATGAGTCTTTTGGCTTCGGCGCAAGACATAAGCTTAAGACCGCGGGAGGGTTTTTCGCCGTAGATATGAAGATCACCATTT